>NW_023460823.1:9988-31758 GCF_013731165.1 Rhagoletis pomonella | reverse complement strand
ACATATACATTTGGAAGCGATCCATAAGAGAAGGATAATTTGTAAAATTTTCGACAAAATGTATATGGTTGGGGCCATAAATAGATTTATAAGAGCCTAATCTGATGAAATATTTAGTCAGATGCCCAGTTCAAGTGTCCCACTTAGTACATTTGAAATGATAACCAAGCTAAACGCTCACTAGTTACCCACATGTGCCTTACGGGTAACTCCTATGTGGCGCGAAAACTAACATATCTGCATTTTGGCATGCACAAAATTAACGCCAAACATGCCAAGTTGAACGGCAAGACGCTAGGAGTAAGAAGGGAAATCAGCAGCTGAATTAAATGCAAATGGCTACAAAGTGCAAGTTGGAATGACTACGCATTGTGTCATGCAACCTAATGTTTGCGTATTTGCAGGAATCATGCTGAGAAAACATTGGCATGTGCAGAGGGGGGGGGGGGGCTTTGGGTACTCTAACAGAAAAAAAAATTGTAAAAGTATATACAGAACATAAAACTTGAAAAATACATCGTACATACATACATAGTCACCCTTCAGCGATGAGAGCAAAAAATACAGAATAAGCCAACAGGGAGAAAGAGGTTTCTATAAGCAGCGCAAAAAAGTCAATAGGTGCAATTACACGTCCATCGATGCTTCTTAGCGTCTGCAATATTGAGTTACATAAGAAACGAAAAGAAAAAGAAACAATAAAACAGCAAAAGTGAAACATGAAAAGAAATCTTGCCCAGAGGAAGGGTATGACGTGAGGAGCGTAGTGTGAATAACCGCGAAAGTGCTAGAACGTCGGGCTGCAAAAAAAAAAAAAACTGCCCAAGCATACGTCCACGCAATACGTTTGCGTTGTTTCTTGCTTTGTCAGGAGCTGCTTGACAAGTTGCTTAAGCCTAAGGCAAGTAGTTATTGGCGAAAAAAATCAATATAGGCAAAACATGGAAGTATTCACCAAGCAGGCGGCTTGCGTTCGATTTCATGTTGTGCTATGCATGGATTTTGTTTTTGACTTGTTGCACGCGATCATCAGCTTAATTTGTCGTCATTGGCTGCCTGCGGCCAGCTTGCCAACCTCTGCTGCTTCTGTGCAACTGCTCATTAGCATATGAATTGCAGGCTCACATAAACCCAAGGGAGGCACGCAAAGGCACAGACGAAATGACAAGCTAGTTGCGGGTTATTAAAATATGCGCGTAAATATAAGTAAGGAAACAAGAGCGAACGGAGGAGTAATAATAGTAAGAAGGATGAACATAAAATACTAGCAGTTGAAAAACAAAGAAACAACAAAATTGCAAAACGAAGCAATTCCCAAACCAATGCAAAACTAACGAAAGACTTAAGACGCGAACTTGAGTGGCCACAGCTCTTACAATTAGCGCTACGATTTAATTTAGAGATCTTGCATTCAATGGCACTTTTAAGCTAGAAATGAAATACTTACTTTACTTTCCGCTGATTTCTTTTCAATGGTATCATTTGGCCCATAACTCCTTAGACAATGCTACACATATTTTAATAACCACTTAAAGTAAATAGTCTACTTAAAAATTAAATTAAATGCCACTGCTAAACGCAAAAACCATAGTTGGCAATCACATTTATAATTGCCTTTGGCATAATGATGGCATTAAGCACTTCCGCTTCGTTTCGCTTACTAATTTACTGCTGCGTCTGCGCGTTTCACGTTTTTCGTTGCAATGTGCTTCTAGTTGCCGCAAGGGCGTGCGGAGTACCACATGCTGTGCAGTGCACGTTCTGTTCTTTAAACTTGCATTCATCTTACTTTGATTTTTTGTTATACCGAGCGCACTTGTGCACAAGGGTATTATAACTTTGTTCACATAACGGTTTTTTGTAAGAGCCCAAATGAATCGAGATAGATATATACATAAAAGCTCATGCTGTAAAAAGAAATCGATTAAACTGTGACTGTCTGTCCATCCGTCCGTTTTTGGCGAAAAATAAGAATACTATTAATTTATGGGAAATGGACGTAGCCACGCCTACTTATGAATACAGTTGTGTATATCGTGGAAACCGCTCCACCAATTTCTTCCAAACTTGGCACAGTTGTTGGTCTGAGCATTTTTTTTAAATCGGACAATAATCACACCCACATCCCATATAACGGTAATTTAGGGAAATACGAAATTTTTGAAATCGGACTAAAATAATGCCTACTCTTCATATAACGGTAAATTTCAGATATGGTTGAAACTTCGATATTTCAAAATTTTAGGACGCTAATTTACTAAAAATTGATACCCGAAAACAATTTCTTAAAAGTAAATAATATTATCAAGGAATTTTAGAAAATAGGCGTGCTACCGCCCACTTATAACTATATAAGTTTACCTCATTAAGTCTAACTAAACGTACTATCGAAATTGTTAGCAATAAGGGTATAACCACCGCTGCTTACGGTAGTTTTCGGAAAGGTGAAAAACTATGTTTAATCCGTGCGCCGGTTATTTAATGCTCGGCTTTGCGCGAACTTAGACTTTTTTATTTGTTTTTGTTTTACTTATTAATTGCTTTTGCGCTAACCAGTGTTGAACAAAAATACCACCAGTTATTATATGGCAGAGAGAATTGCGCTATGTATTTAGAGCAAGTTCAATTAAAACTGAAGTCTTGTTATTAATAGCTTTTTTTCTATGTAAAAGAGATTTAAGTTCGATACTAAAATAAGGAAATAATTTTCTGTCAATATTGTTGTGGCTTATTGTTATTAATTTGTTGTTATTATACAACGGCAAACCGTATCATGCTAAGTTACCTTAGACTTAGTCAGACTTAGCATAGTATGCCTTGGAGGCATCGATATCAAATAATTTAATCGATAAACAAGTACGTTGTGTGTTGTGCCTAGGGCTGTTTTTTTTTTATAAATTTCTTTAATATAAATTACTTCCCCTCTGATCGAGTTAGTCAAAGTGAATGCCGATTTTTTGAGCAAAATCATTCTAACGGTGAAGCTCATTTTCACCTTGATAAGTTTGTTAATCGTCGTGTTCCATTCGGAACTCTTTCGTTCGGATTTTGAGCTGGAATCCTCGTTGGACCATACTTTTTTTTGAAAATGAAGAAAACTTTGGCGAAGTTTGGCGTATTTTTCAGTAAAGTTCTGCTAATTTACTTTAAATAAACAAATACGTTTCTGACCATTTCTACGAAAAGTTTTTTTTCCCCCATATAAAATATATGGAAAACTTTGGGCGCTTTGAGCGACTTCTAAATATTTTTCGATTTCAAAATAACAAATAAGGGTATATTTTTTTCGATATAGGACAATCCTAGGGACTGAGAGCATAAAACTTCCAATTTTACATTTTCACATGCATTTTTGGACCACCCAACATTTGGATTCCAACGTTCGATATCGCTAATTTTGATTGCCAAAAATTTCGAAAAGAAAAACAGGCTCGCCTATGAACATGCAACATCTATGTAGTTATATGCCTTTTACACTGCCAGCTTTGGCTGCTTACACATTGCTTATGTTACTTTTTCAAGTTGTATACTTTTAGGCCCCACAGCATTTCGTTTAGAGAATTTTGGCGACGGAAATTTAGCGTAACGATTCTCAGAGTTCCACTGCTGTGATCTTACTTTGCCAGCTGCCAGCATAAAAGACTGTTGAGAATATTAAATTTTTCTCAGCCTGAGGATAAACCGAGTAATAGCTCATGATCGGATACTACGTTTGGTTAGATGGATACGAAAACTCGCTCTGTCAGGAAGATATTATCCTTAATATTCGTGTGTTTAATGGAGTAGAAGAAGAGCACCAAAGAGTATGGAATGTTGAACTGTACAAGCAAATAACATTCGGCTTAAAAAAATGAAAAAATGTTAATAATACAAATATATAAGAGACCTGAATTTGGTTGGTAAAAGTATTAAGCCCAGTTGCACCTACCATCATTTGATGTGTATAACTGGTGCAACATCCCGGTGTAGAGATTAAACTGCTTGTTTGGAATACTAATTTTATCATGTTATTGGCATGTAGTTTTTTATATTTTACCAACCTACTCCTTTTAAATAAAACTTTGCTTCCATCCTTACCCTTGCAATTATTATTATCTTTATATGTATTCAACAATTTTATTGAGCTTGAGGCCGTTATTTCAACATTCGCTATCGCTAAATTATTGTTATTTTCATTAATAACGGCCACAACCTCAATCAAATTCTTGAATATAAATGCTATAAGGCCATAAACAACAAACACCAAATATTTTTATTTGTAATAAAATTGAAGCTTACAAGTTAGCTGTAAAAATCTCCGCCTTCCACACACAGAAAAAAGTCAGCTAAATAAATTTCTCTCAACACATCATTTGGTAACTATAACCAAATAATGTAATTATAACTAAATCATGTGTTGAAGAAAACATATTTAGTTGACGTAAATAAACTCTTTTCTCAGTGCAGTTAAACAGCAAGAAGTCGCTTATAGAAATAGGTATTGGCTTATTGAGAAATCAGCTTAAATTGTGCTTATTCCGGCGAAAGTGTTACTCATTCACTAAATTCCCTACTTTTACAAGAAGTATCGTCAAGCAAACTACTCTGCCTACAACAATGTTAGTTATCTGATAGCATCGTTCGGGTAAATATTTTATAAATTTCACAAAATCGACCCATGCTAACAAATGAAGTAAAAAAAAGCACTGCGCTTAAAATAGCTGCTATAGTACACTTGCACTTAAAGCAAATTAATAATAAAGATAAATTCATAGTCAATGTAAAGTGAAAAACTGATGAAATTATAGAAATAAACGAAAAAAAAACTGATAAAATTATAGAAATAAACGAAAAAAAACGAATATACACTTCGGCAACCATGAAAAAGTTTTAATGGAAATACGTCAGTGCTGCAAACCGGCTGATGTGGCATTGTAGTACTTGAGTAAAATCAGCGGCGACTGCTTATCGAAAATTACAGATCCTACCATGATTACCAACGCCAACGTGATTGCCGTCCACATTAGCACCGTAACAGCTGTTGTCGACACAGCGCCGATATGTCGAGCTGATTTTCATCTCATTTGCTGCGAAACACTTAGCTTGCCGTACGGGTGCTGGAAAAGCAGGCGGTTTTACATACTCATTTTAGCAATGAGATGTGCATCGAAATCAAAGTTTGATCAATTCATACAGTTCGTATACCAAAATATAGATGGAAAACCGCATATTTTTGTCAGTTTAGGGACATATTCTTCTTATCAAGCTCATTAATTGTATGATGAAATTTTCAAAAACGTAAATTTTGAATTACATCTCTATATTATTAAACCTGCGCAATGTCGCTCATAAAAATTATAAAATATTTGCTTCTTAATTAAGGAAGAAAACCCAAAGAATGAGCAGTGGAAACATGCGAAGAAAAGTGCTTTATTGCATATGGCTGGTTTAGCCTATGAGCTGGGGATGACTCTAATAGAGCGAGTCATTGGGCTATAAAAAAATTCAATGAGAATCGCGAATTTTAAATTGAAGTAATGCTTTATGCTACAAAGCATTAACATTACATATATTTTATATTCAATTGGTAATAACATTACTGTTTATATTGTTGCTGTGCATGCTGACTCAAACGAGCTGCTGCTGCTGATTGTTGAAATACTGCCGTTGCTGCTTCATCGACTATGTACATTCAACACTGTGGTGAATGGTGTTGAGGCATAGAGTTTTTATGTCGCCACTTAACTGCCATTAAAACAGCAATCAGTTAATTAAGTTGTTTGTTTTAATTGTTCGATGCTTCTTGTCACTTCGCTTGGCTAACTAATTGCGAGTAATCGCCTCATTAGGCAGCGCTGTGGTGTGTGTGACCATAAATGCAATTAAAGGCAATCACCATTTGAAAAAGGTATGAATTCTTGGTTAGTGTGTGGAATATAAAATTTACTAAGGTGTTCTTATGAAGAAGTGTAATTAAAGAAATAAAATGTATGTTTTAAATTAATTGATTGAATTTCTTTATATCAACATAAAGCTAAATATATTAAAAATAGTACATATGTATTTCCGTTCAAGCTCAATACCTTTTTTGTGAAGAGAGTCTTAAAACTTTGAGAAAATGGTAAGAAAAGTATGATCTAGATACATAGGTGTATCACTGAGATGTATTGGATTTGTCTTCTGATTCTAGTGTACATATGTATATATTTATATTAACCAGACCAGAACTTGGCTGTGGATCAGAGATATTACTGTGGCCAAACACGACGAACATGTGAGCGAGCAGGCTCGTGCTTGCTGTGCATGTTCGCCGTCTGCGGTTCACAGGCATGTTCGCAAAAAAAAAAAACATTGATTTTCAGTCAGCATGTTCGTCGTTTGCGAACATTTCATTGGAAACCAAAACAACATCCTAATTTTGTGTTGATGCTTGAAGTGTGCACATCGGCGGGAAAAAATGATTCTATCCAAAAAACTTACAGTGCGTTTAATTGAATGATTGAAAAAGAAGCCAGCATTATGATAATTAAAAGGTGAAATTTATTGAAACAAATTGGAAAAAACTAAGGCGTAGGATAGAATGTGGAAAGTGTATAAAGAACGTGATCAATTCCATGTTTACGCTTTGAGCGCAAAATCACTTATGAGCCGCCCGCCGTCTGTGCACATGTTCGTCGTGTGTGTTAGTTGAAAAGGACAGCGCTAGCGCTGGTGGTAAAAATATTTGAATTTAAATTAAGTTTATTTTTTTAAAATCGCCAAAGTAAGGAAACTGAAAACTGACTTTTCTATATAAAACCCAGACTTTCAAAAAAACTTTTTTTTTAACAGTGTAATTAGCTAAAGCCTACACTGAGAGAAAAATCAACCAAAAATTGGTTAATATTACCAAATTGAAACTTGAAAAGGGATCAACGTGATTCTTGGTTAATATTAACAATGCCTTGGTTGAAATTTTCAACAATGATTGTATAATATTAACCACAATTTTGTTTACATCAACCAAACTTTTGGTTGGCGATTTTTCGTCCGAATAAGTTTATTTTCTTCACTTCACAGATGCTTTTTCATAGTCCGGAGATATAAAACAAAACTTTTTATTATCATTTTAATATGTTACCTCTGACGCGAATAGCAAATAGCAGCAAGCATCTTTACACACTCAGCAACAGGCGCTTTATAAATTTGTCTTTAAATGTTCTGCTTGAATCACATTTCTTACAATCGGCTTATTGACCATGACAAAATCAAACCTTAACATGGTTGAATAAACCATTGTGCTTTTGGCTCAGTGTATATATTGTTTTGGTGGGTCGGTATTGCTGCCACTGCTACGCAGAGACACAAGGTGCATTTCAAAACGTCAAAATACAAAGCATCTTTTATTTCTAAACCTCAGCAGATTGTAATGCCGATTAGTTCTATTTCGGTGGCAAACAAATGAGATTGATGCTATGTATTTTGACATTTTGGAATGCAGCCACACTTAGGCCAAAAGTTGAAGGCCCGTTGCGATACCATGACTTAAGAGTTTTTTCGCTCACCCAGAAACTCGGCAGGCATCTGGGGTGTATATCTTCTAATTTCTCAAGGTCACTTAAGAAAGGAGACTCCAGTAAGCAACGGTAATGCCGAACAGTCACAGATAAGATGAAGATGGAGAAATTTGTTTTCCTCCTCATAGTTTTTGCAAGCTCGACAGCATTTATGTTAAGGCACTCCGACTCGTTCTGCGTATTTTCTTATAAGCCAGTGGCCTTTTAGAACACCAATTGTGTGATATATATCCTCCCTCTTTAGAGAATATAAGCTTCGATACTTTTTTCGTTCGCACCTAGACCAATTTTGCCTAGATATTCGACAGGTTGTCATAGACAGGTTAGATAAATTCTCTTAAAAGGAGCTTTCAAGTGAGGAAGGGCATACGAATGCGTTCCTTGCCCAGAAGAATCTGCTTGGTGGTACACCCCACGTTCGTTAGCCCTACAGTAACCCTCTTCATATCTTCGACCCGGAAACCAAATGAGGTTTAGATTGTTCTCCTTAGCCATCTTTTGAAGAGATAGGCGGTAGTTCAAATTTTTCATTTAATTGTGACGGAACTCAAAGCTTTAATTGCTGCTTGGCTGTCATTAAAGATAAACGCCTGCTTGTCTTGTAAATTAGTTCGAAGGTCATTTAAAGGCTCCACTAAAGCTTCAGTCTGAAAGACACTAAGGGCTGGTTTCTCCAACTCAACTTAACTTACTTTAGCCAATTTTTGGACTTAGTCAAGAATAAGCTGATTAAAACTTAGGCTAATTTTTGGCTTAGCCTAGATGGTGAATATGAATAAGTCCAAAAGATGTCTAAACTAAATTAAGTTGAGTTGGAGAAATACAGCCTAAAAGATCAATTAGTCTAGGCTTAACTTAATTTAATTTATCGTAAGAAATCATCAATGATTACTCAACACGTGTGTGTTTCTATTTCAGTTGTTTGACAGTTTGCCACCTAAACTATCACATCAAAAAAATGCTTGCAAAAAAATATGTTTACGTTTACTTATTTTTGAGAAATACAAAGACGAAAATTTGGCAAGCCTTATACTCTCACCGCTCTCAATTTCCGTAAGGCCGTACGCTTACAGGTTAAGTTAATTTACGGAAATTGAGTCTAGACTAAATACGATTTTTCTCTGTCTTTTGTTTTTAGCATCATTAAAAAAGCCATACATCCTTCTGAAGACTATTCACTTTGTAATTCATTTGAGGACGAATTATTCGATAAATACCTCTCTTATGCTGCTGCCTTGGATTATTCCTTTTAAAAATAGGTCTTTCCCTGTGTATTCACCAGTTCACTTTTACTATTGTTTTCTATGTATTTATCATGGGCGGAATAAAAATTTCAGCGAAGTCACGTAATAGAAATGAGCCTGTACTCTACTCATCGGAAAAACTAGCAAAAACTTGGGTTTCCGCGTCTTTATCAAATTTATAAGTTAAAAAACGTGGCAATACTTTTTTTTTGCAACAAAGATGAATGACTATTCTGGATGAGTAGACCAATATTTTTCACGCAAAATTTTTACTCTGGAGGAGTGCTGGATTTAACTGGAAAAGTTTTCCTATATTCAATTAAGAGTAAGTAATCTAAATATCTTTTGAATTCTGTGATAGATTAATTACATTTTTTGTTCAAATCACTTTTCTAAGATGGCAAAATATGAAGTTGAAGAAAAATTTGATGGGCAAAAACTTTTCGGTTAAAGCTTATCATAGCGCAACGTGGCCTATAGTGAAGCATAGTTTCTCAAAATTTTTAAATAGTGAAATATGTGCATATGTATGTATTTATCAAGGAATTTAGGAATAATCAAGTGTTTCTACACGTATAACTACATAGGCGTACACCTGCGTCATCTGAAGTACTGACAAATGGATTTCCTGTAATTACAACGGATATCGATAATAAATTAAAATACTTGTTGCTACACAAATCCATTTATGGCGACAACACTCTTCTATTGCAAGCGCGAGCGCGTTAATTAAAACAACAAATGCAATTTGTAAGTACAGCATACACAACATCCGAAAACGTACATACATACATGCATTAATATATAGAATAGCATATATAGCAGCGCATAACTTTAAGGCAAAGGGCTTATAGGCAAACGCAAATATTACCTTATTTTTTAATGTTTATATGGCAACTGCAAGCCTACGCAAAAGAGTCGAACACTCAGTACGAAGAAATATTTAATAGCAAGTTGCCTTGGGTAGCAAGAAAGGGTGTGTTCTCGAGGCAATAAAGTCTGCATACGAAATGTGAATGATGCTGTTGCAAATGTGTGCATTCTTTTTTACTTGTGCTTGTGTGCGGGGAGGCATGCCTTTCAGGCTTAATTACGCTGACAGTGCATACAAAAAGTAAAATACTTATATTTTCAGCTCAACAAAAACAATAAAAACTCGAAGTATATGTATAAGTTGATTTACTATTTATTCGGGTGACAGGCCGAAGTGACTGACAGTCTAAGGGCGCCACGTTTTTACTGTGAAGGCATTTTTTAGATTTTTTTCTCGAGTAATTTGCCTTCAGGTTGGCTGCAAATTTATAGCAGATGTCTTATTTGGCGGCTGAAATGTGTTTAGCAGAGCGCATAAAAAGACGCCTGGCAACGTTTTGCGTAAGCGTAGTTCTTAAGACATTTAAGCTAGCATTAACTAAAGCAGTAATTGTGCGCATTTTCATATTGATTTTATGCGTTCTAATGTAAAGAAAACGAGCACAAAACAAACGAAAAGAAGTAATGGAGACTTAACTTGGGCTCTACAAGCATTCCAATGTGGCACTCTTGGGCGGACAGAGCGCAATAGGCTGATATAATCGCCTGGCCTACGTTTGATAGCGCAAGTGTGTAAGTTCTTTTAAGCACCATGCATACACATGTTTGTACATTAGGGTGGTCCAAAAATGTATGGGAGAAAAGTAAAATCGGAAATTTAATGCTCTCACCCCCTAGGATTGTTTTATACCGAAAAAAATATACCCCTGTTTTTTTTATTTTAAAATCAAAATATATTTAGAGGTCGTTCAAAGCGCTCAAAGTTCCCCCTGTATTTTGTATGGGGGAAAAAAGACCTTTCGTAGAAATGGCATAGAATCCATGGAAATCAAAATTTTTCAATCTGAAAACTCTGGTTCTCTTCAGAAGACTTCAGAGAATAATGCCCAATTGTTCATTTAAACATTTTTTAATTTTAACTATTTTTTAAGGGTCTCCGAAATATCCCAAAAAAAAAAATCAAATATACAAACAGAAATATACAAAAGAAAAAAAGAAAAAATAGTTTAAATTAAAAAACGTTTAAATAAACAATTGGGCATTATGCTCTGAAGTCCTCTGAAGAGAAGCAGAGTTTTTAGATTGAAAAATTTTGATTTCCATGGATTCTATGCCATTTCTACGAAAAGTCTTTTTTTCCCCATACAAAATACATGGAAAACTTTGAGCGCTTTGAGCGACCTCTAAATATATTTTGATTTTAAAATAAAAAAACAGGGGTATATTTTTTCGGTATAAAACAATCCTAGGGGGTGAGAGCATTAAATTTCCGCATTTACTTTTTTTGGACCACCCTAATGTACATACTCGTATGTCTACCCTACGTTCAATTGTATATCGCTTCGCGTACATTAATGTCATTTTAAATTTATAGTGAAGCGCGTTTTTTCAGCCCAACTCTGTACTCAGCTTAGCGTCTGTTGTTGTCGTCTACCTTTTGCCGCCTTGCCATTTGTGCTCGCAAGAACAACATACGCGCTTGTAATGCTAATTATCAAAATGGCCTTTCTATACTTTGCTGTTTATTTTAACTTTTTCCCTTCAACGTCTGCTTGACATGGCCAATTTTACGAGCTGAATAGCAGAGAAAAAAAAACCTCAATAACGTTTTGTTAATACTTGTCGCCGGTTTTTAAAACACATGTTGCGCATAGCTCTTGGAATTTTAATTGCTTTCTATATTTTTTTTTATGAGCATTCAAGTGTACATTCTTTTGTTTATTCGTGTGTTAGACCGAGTGTGCCTTTCCCCTTGTCCTTTTGATTAAGTTCAAAGCCCCGGCGTTGCTTTTTGTATTTCTCTGCTTGTCTTGTAACTAATCTGCCGTAATTTTGACAGCTATCAGAAATTTGAATTTTAAAATTTTTATACATAAGCAGTTAAAGAAGAATGTTATGTGCACCAGCGCTTATATAATCAGGCATTTACCTACCTTAAAAAAATCTTATAAAAAGCGCAGTAAGCAATTCAATAAATGAAAATATTATTTACTAGCAAATACCCGGCGGGCTTCACTGCGACTTAAAAGTATTCTTGTGTTCTTTGATACCCGTATTGTAATTTTTCGTTTATTTTATAAATTTAATTCAATTAAATTTTTCAAACAAATGGCAACCCTTCCCCAAATTATTTTCGGCAGTAAAATTTCTTAAATCTCATTAGTTTATTCATTCATTATTAAATTCAAATTTTCAAACAGGTGGCAGCCTTTAACCAAAATATTTTCGGCTGTAAGCCTTCTTAAAACTCTTTCTTTTTACAGCCATATTGTAATATTTAATTTATCTTATCAATTTACGTAAACTGCAATTTTCAAACAGGTGGCAACTCTCTTTTTTCTTTTTATATTTTAAGTTAGACTTCTAGCAATACACCGGTGAAAACTACATTGAATTTCATGCAATAGTGTATGAGTGATGCGCGTACAAACATACAGACAGAGAGACAGACAGACAGACACAAATTTTTAAAACTGTGGATTTGGCTTCTATTGCTCTAATAAAGACACTCCATAGTAATTTTTCGTTAATGTCTATAATGTACAGATATCGACTTGTTACAATTTTATTATATTTATAAATATTCAAATAGAAAAACAACAACTATGAAGCTTTTCAAATAAGACAGCGAAAAGCTGGTGAGGTCAATCAGAAACATGTCTGCTAATTTAAATTTGAGTGTTCTTTGTGATATGCGTTAACTTTTGGGAGACCAGCCTTTCGAACATTTCAAATAAGTTCTTATAAAATCCATTGTATAAAAGTCTGACTCAACGAACTTATTGGGTACTGAGACCTGGCAGAACCATCTTAGATGAACATACGCCAAATATTGAAAAATATTTACGAAAAAATTACCGGCAAATAAATACTATCCTTTTGCACATTTCGGATCCGATTTTTGCGCTTATGCCGCGATATCTGAATTTGGTATACGGTTATTAAACGAGGTTTGAAATAAAGCGACTGATATTTACGCGAGGAAATCTTCTTCTGCAGTAAAAAGCTATTTTCTCAAATAGCCAGGCTACTATAAAATCTTTGCGGTGTTGCGTGAGTTCATAAAAAACCATAAACGATCTAGCATTGAAATATATTACGATTGTGATATGGATACCGGGTTAAGGGTACAAGTCGGGTTACGACGAAGCAGACGAATTGGCAAGAGCCAGCATATATTTTTTTGTCCGCTGAAAAATAAGCTTGTAGGATAATTCGACGAAACTGACCTAGGCCGAGCAATAAGGATTCAGGGATCATCTATTTCTGCATCGACTCGACTTAGGCTGGTTGTGGGAACAATCACTGGTAATTAATTGCGTACTAATCATTTCATCATTTTTCATCAAACGACTATGATCGCAGTTGTAGAGACGACAAGAAAATCGAGAACGTTGAACATTTCCTCTGCCTTTACCCAGATTTGGCTTTACTGAGGCGACGAGTTTTCTATCAATACCCTGATGATGATCTGCGATAATAATTTAAGGTAAACAACAATTCTTGAATCTTTAAAATTTGTGCCATATATTTATAGATGAAATTCGTAGTCAGTTATGAGCTAAAAGCGTTACATAACAGGCCGCCATTCCTAAATATGTCATATTCCGCGATGGAATCGGGGAACACCACCACAAACTAAACAAAACTTATAACTTAGTCTTATTTTTTGTTGGCAATTGAGCAGTAAATTCTTAATGCAGAGTGCCGAAGTTGATTAGGACAATTACATCATCTGTTGAGGCGGCTCTTAGAGTGTTCGAAGGAGAGCTTCGGTGCAACACTTATGGCATTTAGTGTATTTTTTTTTTGTTGAGTACCATAAACTTTTACAAAGACTACTATGCGAAAGGATGTAAGGGCTTCAAGTGGTCGACGTGGTTCACCCCGATGATGGTAGAGAAAAATAAAGACTTTGTATATGATACAAACGACAAAGAAGATGACGAACTTTGCTGAACATCGCAAATATTACTTAGGCAATTATAGCGTAAGCATGAAGTAGAACTTGATGTCAGGTTATAAGAATGATAAGGCAATAGATATCATAAGCAGCCCAATTCTGTACAGGTGACAAACATTTTGTAACTGAAAATTTGAAATCTGTTCATATATTTTTCCGTAACTGATACAGAATAGAGCTGTTAAAGTGTCTAAAAAAACAATAAAAAACGCGAGACTCGTGCATATAAATGCGTCGAAAATTTTCAGCCTTGACCTCAGGTATCTTACCTGCGTAAAAACATTTTAGCTCTAACGAATTTATTTTCCATGTATAACTATGTTAATTTTATACACCGTTAAAACCAAAACGCACTTAAGTATTTACACAAAGACTTCAATTAGATTCGTGAAAAACATGAACAATGCTCATCGAGCAGTTCAATTATGCAAATGCCTAATCAAGTATTGAATTATTTTGCTGTCAGAAAATGACTAAAGTATATACAATAAAAAACAACACGCATAAATTTAAAAAAAAAAAAACTTCGGAATAATAACAAGTTAGTGTTATATGTGTAGAAAACAATATCAAAACCTCTTTACACATTGCTCCCAGCCCAAATCACAGGCTTCCACTTAATAGTATCAGTGAAATCGCTTTATGCTAAGCTTTGTTTTCATTTTCATTTTATTTAAAATTTGTTTGCTTTTATCTCTTTTAAATACCAAACACGCATTCCAACACTTCACTTTGTTCATTTGTCTACTTAAAAAATACGCATGTAAGTAAATAAATAAATAAATTAAGAAATGCTATCTGCCTTGCGTACCAGTCTGTCAGTCTCCGCTGCGCAGCTTATACGCTTAGCTTTTGTCTGTGCGCAAGCATCAATTTAAGTTGCTTGTCAGCATTTCTGTAGCTCAGGTGACAAATAATTGATAGTTGAGTGACATTTGTGCGAGTTTGTGATGATTGCGCAACAAGGAGGCATGAAGTTTGTGTCTTAAGTCTTTGGTTTCATATAAATGAACAAGGAAACTGCATAGGTATTTATGGAGTAAGATAACAAATATTTTACCTAGCAAGCGTTTAGATACAAAAATTCGTAAAATGAGGTTGTGTAAAACGTCTGAATTCAAATATTTAATATTAGTTTACACAAAGAAAAAATCCTCAAACACCACTTCCTCTAGGAAAAATCGGGCGCTGAAGAATTTAATATAAATTTTTTTTTTTGTGTCGGTTGATTCATTCGACAAGATGAGAAGATGATGTCTTTTTGGATGAATTTCCGCCACCTCTTGTCATATCTTTCAAAAAGAAAAATAACACTGAAGATGGAACAACTCTGAGACCATTTTGTCTCCATACCTTATTTGACGAAAATTGTTTTCCAAAACATATTGTTAAGATACATTAACAATATGCTATAGTCTTCAAAGCAACTTACGCTTCAACATGAAAATAAAAAGCGTCACCTAATAAAATTACCAATATAAAATGAATGGTTTGTTATATGTAAGTATGTATGTAAAACTTAATCAAAAAGAAAAAAGGAAAATAGTTGCTAAGGAATCGATTTTTAAAGTAAAGTTTCAGGTAAAAAGTGATTTTTTTTAAGGTTTTGGAAAGGGGTGTGGCCACGGTTTCTTGGAATAAAATATGTGTATGTCAATAATGACCTAATCGATCGCACTCAAACTGAGTACGACTGCTTTAGGTTTTACTAATCAGGGCCAAGAACGTTTTTAAAATCGGGCTATAACTATACCCAGAACTATAAAAATTTTGGGAAAGTTACAAAAAGTGTTACATAACTTACATTCAATACATTCGCACTTCGAGTATAATAAGTTCGGTTTCATCAGAACTCAGTTTTCTCTACCTGCTTACAATAAAATCAAAAGTGTCACTGGCATTCATAATTTTGATTTAATACTCGTATAGTGAGTGTCAGTCAAAATCGTACAGTAAATTTTTTTCATATTTTGAAAAAATTCTGTTCTATAATTTTTATAAAAATATAGTTCACACTACAAGAAAATCCATAAAACTCAAAGTTTCTACTTTGTAACAATAAAAAGAAATTTTCATATATTCATCAAAATTTCACACTTTTTATTCAGGTATGCAATTTAATAGCTACTTAGTTTTAGTATAATAAAAAGCAAGTTGTAAGTCGCTACAAAATACCGTTGATCTTTAATAATTTTTTTGTCGAGAATGTTGCGCATTTTCTTCCTAAAAATAGATTTGGTTCATTCGTTAAATATTTTCAAAATATTGTGAAAATAGTAATGTACGATTTTGATTGACACCCACTGTATGTAGTAAAAGGCTTTCTAGCGCTTTAAAATGCCAAAAATATTAGCCAGGAGATAAAGCAAAGACCAACTTTTGCCAATAGCGATGGTCCTCTGCAATAACGACACAATTAAAAATTTCATGTTGTTTAGTTTTACTTACTTTACAAATAGCCATATTTTCTTATTTCTTCGGCGGCCTTGTTTTTAAATTTGTATTCTAGGCCTAATTTACCATTTTAAAAAGAATTATGTATGCTTACGTAAAAATACTGTGGTCATCTTAGCCGGAGTTGGACTGATGAGGGTCATTTTATTTAAACGAAGAAATACTGTGGATGGTGTAACCCGAGTTTACATTTTCTCTGTGAAAATGCTAATTTAACCTCATTTTCAAATGGGTCCCCAGGATCTGTAGAGAGGTCAAAGAAGGCAAGGACAACTTTTTATGAAGTATAAACTCTACTCTTTCTATCAAGTGGGGGTTTAGGTGCCACACCCCCTTCTCCTCACCCCCACCACAAAAACCATTGCACTAATAACCGAATAAGTCCCAATTAATTTCTTGATTGTGGCCTTATTTTACAATTCAAAATTAATAAAACACGCGCAGTCTGATTTCATTTTTGGATCACCGCCTAAATTTCCATACCAAAATACATAAATTATGCCCACGCAGTCTAACATATTTTTTTCACTGTGGTCTTAATACACGCGTCCATAGTTCAGTCAGCCTAAAAAACATCGATCCCGTAGCTAGAATGATTACACTCCGGTGAAAACACACAATATGTATTGGCACAAATGTCGATAATGAAGCGCAAAGGAATAAGCACCGAAGTAATACAAAATTCAAATTGTCACCTGAAATGCAAAAATACGTAACAATATCGTAAATGAAATGGAAAAAGTCGAGACTAATGCTAGATTTCCACTAGGCATTAAATGGCAAAAATGACAAATGACAAAGTCGGGCATTTAAAAAAAATCGTGTCATAACATAGAAAAATGTTCATTAAATTCATTTCCACGTGGCATTATTTTAAATGGTATACATTTTTTGTCATTTCAATGCCTAGTGGAAATTCGGCATAATATTTTATTTTGTCTT
This sequence comes from Rhagoletis pomonella, assembly GCF_013731165.1. Classification (NCBI taxonomy): domain Eukaryota; kingdom Metazoa; phylum Arthropoda; class Insecta; order Diptera; family Tephritidae; genus Rhagoletis; species Rhagoletis pomonella. The sequence continues at coordinate 14,587 of NW_023460823.1, read as the reverse complement.
TTTTCATAAATTGATGTGGGAAGTTGTAATTCGATGAAATCCATCATATAAATCAAAAAGTGAATTTTGAACTTTTTATTAGTTATGACTTTTTGCATTTCAACGATGATGTTTATTACATCTTTTTGCATTTCAGGTGATGAAATGATCATATTTATTGCATTAGAAGTACGAACGGAAAGCATAATTATGAATAATTATAGTGGGCAAAATCTTTGAGGCAGACAAGAGGGTAAACAATAAAGTAAAATCAAACTAACTACTAAAGCAAAACGTTAATGATCGGTTATGAGCTACAATTTTCGTTCCCTTTTCTTATGTCTCTGCACATGCATGAACAGAGAAGGCAAAAAAAATAGCGGCGAGAAAATTTTCCTTTGACCTAAGTAGCTAAGGGTGCCACGATCACACACTCAGATACGTGTTATTTAGTATGTTATATGTGTAATGTAAATAGGTGTACGATATTCACTTCGTCACCTTAAATCACCGAATCCCAAAATAGATGCCAATATCACTTCTGACGAAATCTACATAACTATGTATGCATTTTTGCCCAACAAAATTTTTTGGAAAATAATACTAGGGCTTAAAGAGCAGCAGTATTTTGATATCAATTCTCAAACACTGACAACTCGTAACTGACAATTTTTCTGGAATCCAGTTATATACGTAAAAAATTGCTATTAAAATTTGCAAGCTTTTGATTTATATAAGTCAATTTCGGAAAAATTGTTAGTTATGATTTGGCAATGTTTGTCCATCAATATATTGACAGAAAACACTCCTGATGCATAATTATTTAAATACATAGTTTCAGCGAGAAAGCAGATATATGGAGGTGCGACGAATACACTCCGGAGATGGAATCTCAACTATCGGCAAGTGGTGCTCTGATTATTTAGGGTTACTACCTACCCCCAAGTATCGACTTTCACGAATTTAGTAATATACTCGACGATGCCTATGACAGAGAAAATATTAGCATCTCTAAAACTCGTATTAATATCACACTGCTTAACACAATATATACCTTCGAATTCACAACGAGCAAGTCTATAAACGAGTGGGAGAAGAGCCGTTCGTACATATTGTAACTGAGTATGTAATGGAGAAAAATACTGCTGCTTATCATGTAAAGGTAGTCTAAAGAAAGGTTAAAGCTATTTAAAACGTTCGCTGGAACTTTCTTTAAGAACTGGGCTTTGTCTAAGCACCGCATAAGCTTCATTTTAATTTCGTTTGAAGGATGATGGATGCCAATGTTATGGAAAGAAATAATACGTATTTAATGAGGCCTTCTATTTAAAAAATACTAAAGTTGTGCTTTGAAAATCGTATCGCTTGAATAGGCACAGTAAGATCATCAGCATCCTTGTGTGTAAAGAAAAATTAAAAAAAAAAATTGACACTTATCATCTCTATAAGCATTTAAAGGACATGTCCAACTATATCACAAGAATCAGCCAAGTAGGCGTACTTTTAGCTGCAGAAAAAAAATTTAGAATTCGCGAATCCAGGACTTTTCAGGTGTTCTGATAGTAATAATAGCGAATAATATGCTAATAATATTCGAATTTTGTTCGCCTCTCGTTGCTTGGAAGATGACTAGAAAGTAATGGTTTTTACCGGCGAAAATATTTAAATTGGATGACCACAATGGATTCAAAAACCTTTTTTATGATTTTAGAAACATTGATGTTGATGAATAGTAAAAATAGAATAGTATAAGGGTACCTTCTCAACATTGGACTTATATTCGGGGACGTTTTCTTAAATAATTTAACAAACTAAAGCACCCATCCTTCGCAGAAGCTGTAGAAATTAGAATAATGAAGCAAATTCTTATAGTTTTGGAAGCGGTAACAATATTTGGAAAACATAAAATTTTTGAATAATGTTTCGAATTGGTTGCTTTGCAGAACCTGCAAAAGGCTGCATAAAAATCAATTAAAAAAAATATATAGAATTAGACTGATCAGTATAAGTAAATATTCTAGGAAGCATCAGTCACCAATTTCTTGTGTGTTGAGATATCATTATATACGTAAGGAAGCTACTTAATAAAGATAGCCAGGTTTTTAAATTTTTATAGCGAAATGCATATTGAGGAGCCGCAGCGATATTTCTAATTTTCCATATTTTACAAACATTGCCAATCAAACTGAAATACTACATGGAAATTACCACAATTTCGCAATCAAAGGATTTCAGAGCATAGTCTATGCGTTGCAAGCGTAAACTTGTGAAAATTATTTTAATTCTTTAAAAGTCTCCTCAAACAAAAAATTATCACTGCAATCATGTGAAATGTATCATAAAATGAGACTGCCAGTAGAGCGTCTAGAAGATCACTAACCAGCACTAAAGCACTTATTATGATTGCCTGCAACCCTACTACTCGTACATAGACTTATAAAAGGCAATTATTATGCAGAACATGAAACTCATAAAACATGACTGCCGATGATACACTCGTTAGCTCCGTCAGAGCAATCATCAGCTTCTGCAACTTAAGAAAATAAAAAAGAGTATAGGAAACAAAAGAACTTCTGTGTAATTGCGCAATAAATGTGTCTGAAGCATTTAACAACTGGCTGTGGTCAGTATTAGCATTCGTCTATGACTTTTATATGACTACAACGCTTGTTTGCAGCTATTTTCACATTTTTATTGCTATTGTATTTTCTAACTAAGTACAATTTGGTGCCTCATGCTCTTCAAGTTGCCATGAATGTGGTGTACACGCGCTGGAATCAGGGTGTGCCTCGGGTTTGCCTTACGATTTCCAAGAAAATTTAAACAAATTAAGATTCACATTTTTTAGTTTTAATTGTTAGCTTTGGAATGTAAGTGGCCAAGGTACAGTTAGGTATTAGTGCCAGAAGCCTTTGCTCGTTGAATGCAGTAAATATGCACATACTTATTTATATCGTTTTGCGTACATTCTTTCCTCATTAAATTGCATTCAAGTTGCTCGCTTAAGTCTTTTGTTGCAAGAAGTAAACAGATCAAAGCGCATATCTTTTGTCCATGTTATTGTTTTAAACTAAATCAAACATGTTTTTACTCATCCTAGGCTGTGTAGTCTGCTGCGAACTTAGATATTTGCCGAAAAACCCACCTTGTCTATGCTTGACTTTATGCTCTTTCACTACTGTCCTAAATATGAAGCGGTTTTATTTTGCTAGCAATTTTTGCATATCGAACGCTCATGAAAAATGAAAGGTAGACAGCCTGTGATACCCTGTTAAGTAGCATCGAAATCATAATGCAGTTTATCCAAACCTCCAATGCATAATTTAATATGAATTCAGTTCAAAAAGCCGCCTGCAGAGTCTAAACCTTTTCATTCTAGCATTATTCCTTCCTTATATGGCGGAGCAGCAGCAATGTATTGTTTACTGTCTAGCTTGGCTGACATTAATTTAAATGGCATTAATGCTGTGCTCTAGGAAATGCTGATTGTCATACGGTGGCGCTGATATAAATATGACACGAGAATGGTAATAGAAAATGAGATCAAAGCGAATTATTTTTCTTTTCTTTATGGAGTTTTCTTTGTGGAGTATGTGCATACCTAAGTATATGTGAATATAATTCTAGTTACAGGTTCTGTGAAATATGAAGAGAGAGAGTTTGCTATCGGCTTTGGTTTTCAGCATTGGAGAGGAGTTTGCCACTTTTTAAAATATCCGTTCTGGATAGTTGAAATGTGTAGCAGGCTTTCAACTCCGAGGTATCAGGTGTAAAGAGCTCAGTGGAGGGCGATCTAAATATGCAAGTTTTGCTATAGTTTTACTAACCGAGAAACAAGAAGGAGTAAACATATCTCAATGTCTTCTATGAAAATCCATAAAGCTTAGGCTTGGAAATACGACCGCCGAGGTTAAGTACTTACCTAACTACAACATGATTCAAGTCCGATCCGAGTAACTTCTAAAAAGCAAATGAATACATTTTTGTTTCAATAGAAAAAAAACTTTTCGGAGCAACGTGACTTGCATTTGTGACAAGCTTATTCTGTAACTACGAAAAAAATTTAAAAATACCATAGTCTCATGCTCTAGGAAGTTCGGCTACGGGTGAATCCTCCAGCTTAGTGTTATTCATAATGTGTTGTCCTCGGGCTTAGGGAACGCCCTACTTTTCTGGCACTGCTTTTGAAGAAGATTTTTATGCCGTATTTCTTTTGGCTATAGGAGAAAATAAAGACTTGTTAATAGGGATAGCACCATTGAACAAGAAATGCTTTGAAGGCAACTTCCGCTTTTTAAGTGGATTTTTAGTAGTCGATTGCTAATTCGATTAGAGAGCTTTTGCTTATTTTTAGACAGTCCATAGTCGCCATAGTCATTGTACTGTGTTATCTTTTTGATTTTGGTCGGGCAGGTTTAGGGGATAATTTGTGTTTTATATTGTGGGGCGATTGCGAGTGGGCTGAGTCTTTGAGAAGTGCATAGTGAAGTAGATAGTTAGATACCACAAAAGCGATAAACACTAATTCCTAAGGGCTAGAACTGATCAACCCAACGGCATTGGAAATGCAAAAGTTTAAAAGTAGACCACGATAAAATAAAATGTCACAGTCCACGAAAA
>NW_023460823.1:0-4988 GCF_013731165.1 Rhagoletis pomonella | reverse complement strand
AAACAGAAACTACAAAACTGAGAGGTTAAAGTACGGATATGTGTTGAACAAAAAATGGAGTAAGAAAAAAATGGGTTAACAAATGCCTGCGAAATAAAGCAATGAGACGGCTCAAGTTACTCGCCACAAAATGCGCAGGCACCGCACTGATTGAGTTGAGTATGTTGGCACGTTGAGGTGTGTGTGCGACACTAACACCCCGTTGCTGAATATGTTGCTTTTCACAGTCTTGTGCAAAATATGATTAAAAAACAAAGTATAAGCAATACATTGTTTAGAGCCTTAATTAATTGATATGTTGTTGTATTTAGTATCTTCTTGATTATACGTACTTACGTAAATGCAGTTCATTTATATTAGCTTTCATAACTAACTCTGAAACTTACCTAGAAAGAGAAGAAACGTAAGAATAATTAGTTTAAATGAATTCATAATAATATTTATGTATCAACAGAAAATATGTGCAGTAAAAATAAGATAACCTTAAAAAAAACTACTGGCTAGGTAATCGAAGAGATGCTGCTAGCATCTATATTGACGGGCTCAAATTGCGTTGTGGGTGCGGGGATATCTCTGAAACTGTCGATATCTCACTCCTGTTCCGATTACCTAACTTTTTCCTTATATTTTCAGTTTTTCGAACCAAAAAGCAAAAATTATCAATTCTTCTTTCTTCTCTTCAGACGTTTAGTGTTTAAAATATTTTAATTACTTTAGTATGCAGCACCCTCTATTGCCTTAGTTTAGCATTCCATCATTGGCAAGACGCTGTTCCAATGTTCTTAGTACTCTCTAAAAGCATAAACAGACGGTAGCGTTGATCCGGATCAACTCGGAAATTAACTGCAGTTGATCCGGATTAAGTCAAAGCTGTCGTCTGTTTAAGCTTTAAGATAACAAAAAGCCGTACTTGTTTTAAGGACACGGATTGTAGGACCCAAATATTAATTAAAGTCTCCTATTCCAACTATCAGGAGCGCATCCTGAAGGAAGACGGTGAGGTCGTACGAAACAGTTCTTATTCAAAATCGAAGGCGGATCATTCGCTTTCGAGGTATGTGCATCAGGAAGCAACGACTCACCAGTGTTGGCGAGGGCCCGCTTTTATTAGACCAAAAGGAGGCGAACCGAGCGGCCAATCTCAGGCAGGAGTAGTTTTCTTGGTGGTCGACAGAACCTCTTCTTCAGCAAAGCTGTAATGGACGTTTTAAAGCAAAGCGACCGATTTGGCACATCATTCGTGGATACCCTCTGTTAGCCATGACGACGGCTTAAATGGAATATGCTAAACAAGCGTTTCACAGCCGTAAAATACGTTAAAAGAGAAAACTAAGTGTCTATGTGTTGCCTAGGCGCAAAATAGTATTTAGAAGTAGCAGTTCTCTTCAGTACATTCCTCATAATAGCTGCCTAATATTTGCACAATACTTTAAGCGTAAGTATATGTACATATGTATATAAATACATATGTATGCTTTCTGGCACTCATATTTTGCCGCTTGCTGCAGTTAGCTGATGCCTGTCAATGAACAAAAGCGCAAAATGAAGAAATACTGCTAGGAAAATAAGTAATAAAGAAATCTTTTAAAGGCACGTTGAAGTGAAAAAATGCATCTAAATCACTTAGCCGTCTTGCAGAGAAGTAGCGCGACGAGAAGTTAGACAAGAACTGGCAAAGTGTGCGATCAGTTACGAAATCGGGTAACATGAACTGCGCATGCGTAACAATGCAAAGCAACAAAATATTATAAAAAAAATATGTAAGTAAAGAAGTATAAGTTTGGGCGATACCGAACTTTAATACCCGGCACACGTATTTAACAACGTTTTTTAATCTTTATGTAAACTACATGATAAGATATCATACAGTTTCGATAATATGCTTAATTAGACACGAAGAAATTATTGGACCAAGTTTGGTAGGAATCGATAAACAACGATATACATTTATGCAGTCACAGGTGAGCAGTACCACGTCAATTGTTTTATTTCTCTTTAAGAGATTTTTGTAGGTATTACCTTACAGTAAATTAGCGTAATTTATTGATAAGAGATTTTTGCAAAAATCGATAGAAGTAACCTCGCTAATTACTGATTTATAGTAGTTTTCGTATTTCTGTAAATTACAGTTACATTGGAGGTGAGCGAGGTTCTAGTCTTATTTCAAAAATGTTCAACAGGTTTCTTACAGGGCAATTCTGGCTAAGATAGTAGAAAATCTTTCGTAGGGCAAATGAAAGACAGATGTCAAGATAGTTCGAAAAGCGTTTTTTATTCTAGCACAAAAGTTTTAGAAAAAACTTCTCTTATTCACCAATCGTGGTGAAACGCTATTTTGAGGGAAGGCGGATTTTTTTCTTTTTCTAAAATCAAACTTTTTTCTTTATTTGATTTTTAGATTTTACTGTCTTAAGAAAAAATATTTAATTTTTCCACCTAATTTAATTTTTAGAAACTAATTTTATGTTTGTTTTTTCTTTTCTAATTTACTTATTTTTCAAATTTTTTAAATTTTGTTTAAAAATAAAAATACATTTTTAATTTTCTTTCATTTTTAGAAATCTATTTTATTAATTTTTCCCTTTTTTAGTTTACATAATTTGCTTTTCTATTTTTAATTTCATGTACTTTAAATTTTTTTTTTAAGAAAAATAAATTTCTTAATTTCTTTTAAGGTTTAGGATCTTGTTTTTGTTTTTTTTCTTTTAGTAAATTTTTTTCCAATTTTCAGATTGTTTTAAAAATTAAATTTTTTATTTTATTTAGTTTTTAAAAAATGTATTTTATTTATTTATTTAAAAGGCGAATAGCATAAAGCTAAGACCTCCTCGTTAGCAGATCTTTCAATTAGTCTTTCGAACGACAAGTTTACCTATTCACCTCGGCACAATTCGAATTACGTACCTGATTTGGTTGAATATAGACTCAACTTGACAGATGTGCGTAAACGTGCAAAAGAATGCAAATGAACTTCCTTACCTTTGTGAATTGAAAAAAATCACCATGGATTCACATTCACGATCGCATTGAACTGTATAGAAAGCTTGAGTTAAAATCTAAGCATTGTTTATGCCGAGTTTGGTGGGTAATGCGGCTACTGAGATAGGAGAGTTCATAATAAGTGGGCATGGCTACGCCCATTTTCCAAAAATATAGCAACTGTCTTCTTCAATGCCACAATTCTTTTTACCATACATCAGCACTTTGTATCCAGTATTTACGGAAATATCCTAGTTTTTTCTGTTTCGGAAATGCCGTATGTGGGAGGAGGCGTAGTCACCGTCCGATTTTGGCCATTTTCGATATCTATCTTTAATAAAAGGCAGCCCACACGCCTAATGATGATATCTAAATTTTTGCTGAAGTTATCGTATGCACGGACCGACAGAGATGGTTTAATTAATTTCTCTTTTCATTCTATTAGGTAGTTACAAACAACCGTTATGCGAGCAAAGTTATATTATCCTAGTGCACAAGTGCGCTCGGGTATAACAATAACAGTCAAAGCAGTGAGGCTTCATGCGGCAGGATGTGGCCATTGCGGACCCATTATGCTTGGCTGCTCGAAAAAGCGCATGCGTAACAATTGCCGGCCAAGTGATCGGTTACTCGCACTGCATGTCGTCTTTCTCGTGTGTAAACAAAAGCAAGTTTCAATTTCAAGCCAACCGCCAGCAAACGCACACACGCACACATTTTCGCACACACACATGCGCATGTGCAGCAGAATGCGTGCACTATGTGCTTTTTGTGGAGCCGCGTTTAGCGTTCGTGTGGGCCCTGTCCATTGGGCGGCGTCGGCCTCCGCCTATTGAACAGCCGAGCAGTCGCTTGTCTTGTTCGCCGTCCACTCGCTTTGTTGCCTGCTTGACTAGCCGTCATTTCCTACATTACTTTTTGTTTGTTTATTTTGCACACTGCTTGTGGTTTCAATTTTGCAACCGATAGCTAGCGCGCGGCCCAACGGCCCGATATTCTCACTCAGCTCACTTTGTGTACATTGACTTTTGCTACCTTTTTTTCATGTTACCTCCCCCTTCTCCTGAGCACCATGCTGCGTGGCTTTCGCTATTGCACCAAAGGGTAATCAATCATTATGTTTTTGTCTTCACTCTGAAATTGCTTCTTTTTTATGAATGTTTTTTTTTTTGCACTTTGCAATTTGCGGTTTCAGACTACTGTTGCTGTTATTCTGTTTCATCTCGAATACTCTTCTTTCCAATACGCACAGACTTGACTCGAGCTTGCGGATTTCATCACCTCACTTCTCATCTTCATTTGGCTAATTTAGTAAATGCGGTCGCCATTCAGCGGCGGCAGTCCATTATTCACCTCAATTCGTTCGTTGTTTCATTGATTTTCTGATTGGTTGTTGGATGTTCGGCTGATTGTTTTCTCAAATCTCCGGTTTCTTTGTGTTTTGCTGCGTTGAGTAATTTAAATTGACAATGCGTCGCGTGAAATTACTTTTGACAAATAAGTGCGATTTTTGAAATTCATGAGATACTGAGCAAGTTTTTGTAGCCGACTTTAAGAAACAGATGCGCTTCTAGAATGAAGAAAAAACTGTTACTCGGTCGATGAACAAGTGACAACAAATTAAGTTGTTCGCATGCCGAGGATCGGAATTCATATTTTTCTCTTAGTACCAATTTGCTTTTCTGGTAAAATTATTTATTTCGAATGCATGGGATAGGTTAGATTGTCGCTATCCAAGATCTGTGTGAAGACTCACTTATGCCAGCTGCTTCTAAATTTTAAATTTGCCTGAAATTGTACAGGCATTTGAAAATTTGTTTATAAAGAGATCTCTTCATATACATACGTTGATAAGAGATTGACATCTGCGCAATAGAAGTTTTTATGCCAGTTTTATAATTTGAAATTTTGTGGAGAAGTTAGAAATTGTGGTATCGTGAGCCTTTTTTCTTAGAAAAGTACTGTAATGTCCACCACTACAACTAGCTTCGAATTAAGAAATCCAAAGT
>NW_023460822.1:0-31764 GCF_013731165.1 Rhagoletis pomonella | reverse complement strand
AATATCACTCGCAACCAAGCCATACAACCATATCGACAACAAAAAAAGTGTGAAAGTGAACGAAAAAGGTAATGTGCAGTACAAATGTGCATTGTTTTACATCTGAGAGCTCCCACGACAGCGGTCAAGCAACAACACCAGCCACACAAGCCCCATGCTGTTGGCGCTCTGCTCCAACCGTCTCGGGTCGATCGGGTCGGTCGGTCAGCCGCTACTTTGCAAGTGCATTTCGGTTTTGAAATTCTACACCAGCGTCAAAGCGTTGTCTCTCGCACCTCCGCACCATCGCCGCTCGCATTGCTTCAGCCACCGCCACCTGCGATTGCGCCTGCGCAACATTCGATCACCAGCGCATACATCACTGCATCGATGCACAGCCACAACACTAGTAAGGCACCAGGGGAGCAACCGAGGGGCATCAGCTCAACCAACGTACCGCAACACAGCACAGCAAGTGAGCGACAAACGAAGCGAAAATTCAAAAGGTGTGAAGTTTAAACTGGATATGAGTTCACTTCATTTGCGCCGAGGTCGTTCATCGGTTTGTATTGTATTGTGGTGTGTTGTGGTGTGGTGTGCTCTTGAAGTCCCTCATGGCGGCGCATAAGGATTTTGGGTATACGTATTCATTCGTAGGTAGCGCAAGAGTGAAAGCCAGCACAAAATTTCAAAAAAATTCAACTTGACATGCAAGAACCGCGCAGCGCAGCGCAGCACAACGCAGCAGGGCTAAGCGACGGATCTTTTGATGGCACTTTTTAAATATTCAAGCAAATTTTCGGACAAAGTGGTGCTTGGCGTTCTTGCCTCCACTTGATGTACTCATAATCGGACGTTCGTGCAAAGTGCAAATGTGCTGCTGGTTGCGCGCCCCGCGCACCCGCACATATTGAGGCATGCCACATTCTTCGAAGACAGCCAAGCTGAAGAAAAAATCCTCGACCGCTTGCTACCTTTTCCGCTTTGGCTGTGGCTGTGGCTTTGGCTGTCGCTGTGGCTGTGGCTGTTCCTCTTGCGTCGCTGCTGCCACCAATGCTGGGGTGTTAAATGAATTGTTCATAATTTTTGTAACAGCTAGAAAGAACTCCTGTCGTCTTTATGTTTGACGCCTGTAGTTGCTGTTGTTGTTGTTTGGGTCGTCGCTGCGGCTGCTGTCGCCTGTTTCTTATATTATTCAATTTCCCCTTTATATTGCTTAATTTTTCTACTCGATCTTGGCGCTTTTTAGTTGAATTCTTCCCTCTCTCTCTTGTCCGAGCGCTTCGGTCGCATCAGTTGGCTCTGCTAAACACGCTTGAGACGGTTTGCATTTGCCACCGTATCCTTAGGATTCCTTGCTTTTATTATATTTTATTTTATTATTATTTATTTATTTTTTTGGTTGCTTTGTTCTGGAATTGAATTTTTTTGCTCTGACGCGGACGACATGCTGTGCTGTGCGAAAGGCGCTGGTTGGTTGGGTTTTTTTTTTTTTAATTTCAATTTTACCTTCCTTCCTCTGCGCCATACGCGCGCACACACTCGTACACGTCGTACGAATAATTTGCCTTGCATTGCCTTTGCTTGCCTTCGATGCCACAGTTTTCGCTTCGTTCTCCGCAGACGCCTCACAGCTATTGCCGGCTCCCATTAGCACTGATGCATTCTCATATTTTACCATGCCTACTACAACCTTCTTCCCAGCGATTTTTTATTTCTCGGGCTCGGCGCTGTGACGTTTGCTGGCTGTTTGCTTTTGAAGCGTGGAGAATGCAAATGCGTCATATGTCCGTCTGGGCGCACATATATAATTTTTCACAAATATTTACATACGCACAAATGCATGTACCCAGCCGAGCATATTTAAAGGAACACACGCATACATATGTACATACACGCGCGAGTATATTACTGGGCTAAGTGTCGCACCTTCAAATCAAACTGCCATAAAGCGACATTTAGTACACGAAAACAAAATTTACAAAATCTCATATTAACACCTCATTTAAGCGACTGCAATATTTTTTTTTTTTACCGAGTAGTGCATACAGCCATTTACATATGTATGTACATCCATATGCACGTACTTATTCACGTGTAAATAACAAAGTATTTATTTGCATTCGGCAGTTTTGTATTCCTCTTGCGCGCACACCCTCTTGCCCGCCAGCGGCCAGCCAGCGTGGTGTTAAAAACAATTTACCTTAATTTCACACCATTAAAAATTTGCACATCCTTCAACTTTGACGCCTTCGATGCGCTCTCTCTCGGAAATTGCAAACAAAAGGCGAGCTTTCCGTTTTGTTCGGAGTATCGATTACACTGCATCCTTTTCGGACGGTAGTGGGAATTCTTCGCTGCGACAATACAACAATGTGTAGGAAATATCCAGCCGCCGCTTAGAGGATGTTTGCTTGATTTTGTGTCAGGAGTTGACAAAAGCATTCAAGAGATGGCTGCTGTTCGGGCGGTTTACTGTGGGATAAAAGAAAGTCCAAAACGATTAGTGGTTAAGCGAAAGAAGACAAATATGGGCATCCATTGTGAATGATATCTTAATACATACATTGGAGGACTGGCAGAGCACTTAGGTCACGAAAGAATTTTAAGCTACTGACATTATATATATATATATTTTTTTCATGTAGAGATTAAAGTGCGAAGAGCTTGAGATGCTGGCCGACAGGAAGAACGCCCGAAAATTCTACCAGAGGGTTAGGCGACTTACGGAAGGTTTCAAGACCGGGGCGAACTCCTGTAAGAACAACAATGGCGACCTAGTGACCGATGTCCAGAATATACTTAAATTGTGGAGGGAACACTTTTATAACCTACTGAATGGTAGCAGCGCTGAAAGTAGTGATGAAGACGAACCCGAGTCCCCAGTCGATGATGATGGAGTAGCTGTCCCACCGCCTGACTATGTCGAGGTACGAATAGCGATTACGCGGCTGAAAAACAACAAAGCTGCTGGAGCTGACGACCTGCCAGTCGAGCTATTCAAGTACGGCGGCGAGGAGCTGATGAGGTGCATGCATCAGCTCGTATGCAGAATATGGTCAGATGAACGCATGCCCGACGACTGGAATTTAAGTGTGCTCTGGCCAATCCACAAGAAAGGCGACCCCGCCGTACGCGCCAACTACCGCGGAATTAGCCTTCTAAGCATAGGTTACAAGGTCTTATCGAGCGTATTGTGCGAAAGACTGAAGCCCACCGTCAACGAGCTGATTGGACCTTATCAGTGTGGCTTTAGGCCTGGAAAATCCACCATAGATCAATACGCCAAATCTTGGAAAAGACCCGCGAGAATAGGATCGACACACACCATCTATTTGTCGATTTCAAAGCCGCTTTCGACAGCACGAAGAGAAGTTGCCTTTATGCCGCGATGTCTGAATTTGGTATCCCCGCGAAACTAATACGGCTGTGTAAAATGACGTTGAGCAATACCACCAGCTCCGTCAGAATAGGGAAGGACCTCTCCGAGCCGTTTGATACCAAACGAGGTTTCAGACAAGGGGACCCCCTTTCGTGTGATTTCTTTAATCTTATGTTGGAGAAGATAATAAGAGCCGCAGAACTGAACCGCTCAGGCACAATACTTTATAAGAGCGTACAATTGCTGGCGTATGCCGACGACATCGATATTATCGGTAAAAACAAGGGCTACGTCCGTTCAGCCTTTTCCAAAGTGGATAGAGAAGTAAAGCGAATGGGTCTGGTGGTGAACGAGGACAAAACGAAGTATCTCCTGTCAGCACACAAACAGTCAGAGCATACGCATCTTGGCACCCACGTCACTGTTGACAGTTACAAGTTTGAAAAAGTAGACGACTTCGTTTATTTGGGAACCAGCATTAACACCAATAATAATGTCAGCCTTGAAATCCAACGGAGAATCACTCGGCACCCTGAAATTGTGCATATGGAAACTGTGCATACGAAATAATGCATATGAAAAAAACCGAAATAATGCATACGAAAAAACCGAAATAATGCATATGCACTCTTTCGTTTGAAAACCGAAATAATGCATATGAAATAAACCGAAATAATGCATATATGCACAGATCCGGTTGAAAACCGAAATAATGCATATGAAAAACCCGAAGTAATGCATACATGCACACTTTCGTTTGAAAACCGAAATAACGCATATGAGAAAAACGAAGTAATGCATACATGCACAGTTTCGGTTCAAAACCGAAATAATGCATATGACAAAAACCGAAATAGTGCATACATGAAAACGAACTTCTTTCTGAGTAGGCGGCCTGCGGCCGCGCTTAGGGATTATAACCCCTCCTAAGTAGAACTCTCCTTTCTGTGTTGCCGGAAAAGCAAGGCGGAAGTATTTTTGCGCAGAACTTTTTTCTGGGTAGGCGGCCTTCGGCCGCGCTTAGGGATTATAACCCTTACCAAGTAGAATTCTCCTTTCTGTGTTGCCGAAAAAGGGGGCCGGAAGTATTTTTGCGCAGAACTTCTTTCTGCGTAGGCGGCCTTCGGCCGCGATTAGGGATTATAGCCCTTACCAAGTAGAATTCTCCTTTCTGTGTGGCCGGAAAAGGGGGTCGGAAGAATTTTTGGGCAGAACTTCTTTCTGCGTAGGCGGCCTTCGGCCGCGCTTAGGGATTATAACCCTTACTAAGTACAATTCTCCTTTCTGTGTTGCCGGAAAAGGGGGCCGGAAGTATTTTTGCGCAGAACTTCTTTCTGCGTAGGCGGCCTTCGGCCGCGCTTAGGGATTATAACCCTTACTAAGTATAATTCTTCTTTCTGTGTTGCCGGAAAAGGGGACCGGAAGTATTTTTGCGCAGAACTTCTTTCTGCGTAGGCGGCCTTCGGCCGCGCTTAGGGATTATAACCCTTACTAAGTAGAATTCTCCTTCCTGTGTTGCCGGAAAAGGGGACCGGAAGTATTTTTGCGCAAAACTTCTCTCTGCGTAGGCGGCCTTCGGCCGCACTTAGGGATTATAACCCTTACTAAGTAGAATTCTCCTTTCTGTGTTGTCGGAAAAGGGGGCCGGAAGTATTTTTGAGCAGAACTTCTTTCTGCGTAGGCGGCCTTCGGCCGCGCTTAAGGATTATAACCCTTACTAAGTACAATTCTCCTTTCTTTGTTGCCGGAAAAGAAGTGCGGAAGTATTGTTGCGCAGAACTTCTTTCTGCGTAGGCGGCCTTCGGCCGCGCTTAGGGATTATAACCCTTACTAAGTAGAATTCTCCTTTCTATGTTGCCGGAAAAGGGGGCCGGAAGTATTTTTGCGCAGAACTTATCTCTGCGTAGGCGGCCTTCGGCCGCGCTTAGGGATTATAACCCTTACTAAGTACAATTCTCCTTTCAGTATTGCCGGAAAAGAAGAGCGGAAGTATTTTTGCTCAGAACTTTTCTCTGCGTAGGCGGCTTTCAGCCGCGCTTAGGGATTAAAACCCTTACTAAGTAGAAGTAAATAATTCATATTAGAAAAAACGAAATTATCCATATGCACACTTTCGTTAGAAAACCGAAATAATGCATATGGCAAAAAACGAAATAAAGCATACATGCACAGTTTCGGATGAAAACCGAAATAATGCATATGTGAAAGACGAAGGTATGCATACATGCACAGTTTCGGTTGAAACCGAAATAATGTCTAAATGCACAGTTTCCATATGCGCAATTTCGGTGCCCCGAATCACTCTTGCCAACAAGTGCTACTTTGGGCTGAGTAGGCAATTGAGAAGTAAAGTCCTCTCTCGTCGTACAAAGATCACACTCTATAAGTCACTCATCATGCCTGTGCTGGTGTATGGCGCGGAAGCATGGACAATGAAAGCATCTGATGAGGCGGCTCTTGGAGTTTTCGAGAGAAAGATTCTGCGAAAGATTTACGGACCTTTACGCGTTGGTGATGGCGAATATCGCAGACGATTTAACGATGAGCTGTATGAGCTTTACAACGATATAGACATAGTGCAGCGAATTAAAATTCAGCGGCTCCGCTGGCTTGGCCATGTCGTTCGGATGGACAGAAACGCTCCTGCTCTGAAAATATTCAACGCGGGCCGCGATGCTGGGAACAGAGGAAGAGGAAGGCCTCCTCTGCGTTGGAAAGACCAGGTGGAGAAGGACTTGGCTTCACTTGGCATTTTCAATTGGCGTCAGTTAGCACAGAAGAGAAATGACTGGCGTGCTGTTTTGGACTCGGCCAAAATCGCTTAGGCGGTTACAGCGCCAAATAAGAAGAAGAAGAAGATTAAAGGCATCGAAAGACTTAACTACCGTCAGTAGGCCGTTTGAGCAAAGTGCTCGAAGATGTCCAGGTCGACATTGCTAGTCATCTCGGTACGAACGTCGGGGTCTCGATTCATAGTCTTAGTCCGCGCTTGGACGTTAACTATTCTCTATCTTTAATCGCTGTGCTCGTTCGTTTCTGCGTCGTTGCTGTTCGCTTACCCGTAACTGCTGCATAATTTCTGTTGATACACTGCAGACTGCCTTCCACGCCCCTTCGCAATCGTTCATTCGCAGGACTAAGTTTTCTGGTGCAACGTTAATACCCAAAGCTTCCTTAAATCTTCGTCGGTGATCGTTGAATCGTGGACAAGTAAATATCACGTGCTTTGCTTCTTCTTCTGTTTCTGGGCTGCAAATTTCGCAAACTGGATCTTCCTCATTCCCAAAACGATGGAGGTAACTTTTAAAGCGGCCGCTAATAATTTGCGTGCGGTAGGTAGTCTGCCCTGCCGTGCTTCCGATTTAGCCACACTTTAAGTTTGGAAATAAGCCGATGGGTCCTCCTTCTATTTTAGGCAGTATCCCACCTTGCTTGCCACTGCGCCATACCCCGTTGTCTTGCTGCGCTCTTGTAATCCAAGTGCTCAGTGTTTGGGTGACCTCGTTTTGCTACATGAAGCTTGTGTTACTCTTGTACCGCAATATCAAGGGGAATAGCCTTGCTATAACAACGCTTGCTAGTAGCTATCTACATTGTTGGCGTGGTCCTCTAGTATTGGCCAGAATTCTAGATAGCGCTGTGGTCGCCACTGAATATGTATATGTAAATATATGTATGTATACGAGGTTAACCTCCAAGCCCATCGATCGGCACTAGCAAAAACCCGAGCATACTTCTTTACAAAAAATATTCAGGATCCGCAGCTGGTGTACTAATTCTAATATACCTAAAAATCCATCTAAGGCTTAGTAGTGGTGTTGATATCTTGAATCAAAGAGCTGTATCAAGCCTTTTAAAAGATATCAAACCTTAAGCCTGGTTGAATTATTAGACTGGAGGCACCTTCACGGAGAGAAGGAGTGAGACTTTTTCAGTTATTTTAAATACTCATTATAATAATATACAGTAACATATAGCTTATACAGTGTGTTAGTGCTGGGCCGAGCTTCTCCTCCGATTTGTGGCGTGCGCCTTGATGTTATTTTTATGGTTTGCCATTGCCTGCCGAGGGGCGACCGCTATAAGAAAACACTTTTTATTTTTCATTTTTTGTGTATTGGTCGGAAACTGAGCTCGAACCCATGCCCTGCGGAATGGTAGCGCGCATTGCTAACCACTACTCACCTCCCTAAAAACCAGATAAGGCAAAACTGGTTTGTTGACAAATCTGTGGTGAATAAGGTTGCCATAAGATATGTTCGTGAATCTGCGAACAGCTTCAAATAGAAGGGTCAGAGATTTTATTGGCGACCTCGAAAACCATTTTTTCTGCATCGTTTTCTGTTGCCTATATATACGGTGACCATCCGTTCTGTTTTTTGCAAGACCGTACTGTTATTTAAAGGTCTGTCTTGCGTAGTTTTTCAAAACAGTAAACCCCCAAAATGTACTGATTTTTTCCAAGCATTCCCCGCATTTTCTTCGATATCTTAAAATTAACTTTTCCTAATCGTAATAAAAGCAGCGTCGATAACTAATTGATAACTAAATAAGGGTAAGCTGGTTTTGAAGGTTCAACCAGTCAATGCGTTCTAAATTTTGTACGGTTATGGGCAATGGATGACGGGAAAATGAAGACCAGCGTCAAATATATCAATAACACTGTTATACAAATTTTGTGGTGATCGCTTAAGAAAAAAAAAAAATGTTTTCCAAGCCAATTTTCTTTTCAAACAAGTTTTTTCGTAATTTTTTCGAAAAACGCGTTTTTATTACAGATTATAAAATTAAAAAATCTCGTATAAATTCGTTCAGTAGTTTTTAAGATTAGCTCTCGACTTTCCCCTATACTATGTATAGGCGATATAATAGGTGGCAACCCTATTAAAAAAAAATTAAAGCGTTTGTACATGCGAAGTGAAAGCCCTTTTGTTTGGTATCTCATTTTGTTATCCAACGAACGGCGAAAATTTTTTAACTTTTTTATAGGTGGCAACCCTGCTCAGAAAAATAATAAATTATTGCGCATGTAGGGGCTAAGTTTTTTCGTTTGACAGTCATGGTGCAGAACTGATGCCTACGCTTATTATGATTGAATATAGTAATTTTATTAACACATGGCAACCCTATTCAAAAACAAAAACATTAGTGCTTTTTTAGAGGCCAATCCCTTTCATTTGACACCTCATATTTCGTAATCCAATGAACGATGAGGATCTTATAGGCTTTTAGACAGGTGGCAACTCTATTAAAATTCTAAGTAAAAAAGGTCACTCTCCTGTCGATACAGAGTATATTAGAGAAAAACTCGTCAAAATCCGTTTAGTAGTTTTCGAGATTACCGCGTACAAAAAATCTCGACTTTCCTTTATACTATGTTTAGATGAGTGTCAATTGAAAGGGATTTATGAAAGCTTTAGTTTGAAAACGTCGTTGATTAAGGTTGCCAATTTTTCGAGAAGTCATACCGATCTAACTAAGTACATATATTTGAATTTATATTAAACGAGAAGGAATTTTTTGTGAATGTAATTCGATTTGCATCGTTCTTTCGAATTTCGAATATAAGAGGACGAAGTAAAGACCTTGCTTGGTCTGTAGATATGCGATAAGATTTATAGCAGTTAGGAATTTTTATCGGTACAAGATGATTAGAAATTTGATGATTTTAAAAACCGAACTCTCTTCACTCAGAAACGGCTGCACGGATTTATATGAAATATGCCACTAGGATATGGATGTATAAATACTTGCGGGTTTACTAGTATATATGTAATTGCATCTACTATTTTCAACCTTGCCTTATTAACACAAGGTCATGACTTATTCATACAATTTGTGTATGCACGTTTATTGAGAAATTTTCGAAATAAAAAATATTCATATCACTTAAATGGATTAATTTGATGTTTATTAATGAAACTTGGCCATAAAACGGAAAAAGGCACAAAGCAAACAAACTAAATAACAAAAGCCCCAACATACATACATACATATATATAACCTATACCCACATCCGCCAATCCGCCAATCCGCCGCCGATGATTCACACATATCGTTGGCTGCTGCGCCACTGGATATTGTCATTTTTTTCGCATTCACAATCCATTTATTGCTTAATTCAACCATAAATGTTTTTGATTTTTTCAAAACCAACAAAACAACTAAGCAAAAATATCTGAAATAAAATAAGAAAACAACGACAATAAGAATCCAAAACAACACAACGATCGTTCATATAAATTCCACAGTAGTGAAGTCGCTGGCGGTGGGTACCTGATTTGCGTCGTCTTGTTAATTTTTCTGTTGGCCGCCAAGCTGTGGTGTCCCATTCGATGCATCTTGATGCGACTTAATCCATTAATTTATATCAAAATAAAGTATTTCCCACTCTGAAACCGTTCCGTTTGGCAAAGAGGCAAGACTGCCGGCTGCCTCGGCCTCTGCCTCTGCCTTTGCCTGCTACCGGCAAACCGGCCGAACACTCATCCCACGTCGCCAAACCTCACCCCCCTCCACACCTACCGTCGGTTCTTTGTGACTGCGGCCCCACCAGCTGAGGTGAAGCGAATGGTGGTGGTTCGAGAGCGGCTGGCGACCGAATTCAAATTCATTTAGACTTGTTTTGCATTTGCATGCGATTTTTGTTTTTAGTTCTGATTTTATGTGTTCTGCTCTTCTGTTGTTGTATTGCTGCATATTTATACCCGAGCGCAATTGTGCACAAGGGTATTATAACTTTGTTCACATAACGGTTGTTTGTAACAGGCAAAACGAATCGAGATAGATATAGACATATGTACACATAAATGATCAGGATGAAAAAAGAAATCGATTATGCGGTGATTGTCTGTCCGTCCGTCCGTCCGTCTGTGCGCACGATAACTCGACTAAAAATTGAGATATCTTAACGAAACTCGGTATGTGTAATTTTTTTTCAGCTTAGGACGGATGGTATTGAAAATGGGCAATATCGGACGAATAACCACGCCTACCTCCCATGTAACGGTAGTTTTCAGAAATACGAAAACTCCGATATTTTAGTAACTACTTAAGCCTATTCACTCAAAATTGTTATTTACAATGATTTTTAGCCGAAAAAGGAGACTATTTTAAAAATTTTTGGAAAATGGGCATAGCCACGCCACCTTATGATTACAAAGCGCTGCAAATTATTGAAATCGGAACAAATTACGCCCACTTTTTATATAACGGCAAATTTAAGAAATGCTTGAAACTTCCATATTTCGAAATTTAAGAACGCTTATTTAAACAAATGTGATACTAACAACAATCCCTTGAAAAGAAGTAAAATTATTTGGAATTTTGGAAAATGGTCGTGATACCGCCCATATATAACTGTATGTATAAGTTTATCGAAGATGTTTGAAATAGGGGATAAAACCACCCCCTGCTAACCATGTAGCGGTAGTTTTCGGAAAGGTGAAAAAAAAAACTATACTTAATAATTGCGCCGGGTATCTAATGTTCGGCTCTGCCCGAACTTAGACTTTTTTTACTTGTTTTTTTTTTTTATATTCCCTCGCGATGTTGTTCCGTTCATTCAATGCCGAGCGTCGCGCGATTGTCGCCGTAAAAATTGCCAATTCTTTTAAGCTGCTTTAAGCCTTGCTTAGTTGTTTGTTGTGCATGTTGCTATTTTTGTTGTTGGTGTTGTTGGTATTGTTGCTGCACTCAACATTTTGCTGTCGTAGTGCAACGGGTTGAGAAATTCGCGCATGCGTGCGTCGCTAAGCCACATACATACATACATACATACCTATTTGACTCGCTTGTATGTCGCTGCCGTCCACTGTCATACGTTCATATGTTCATACGTTTGTTTGCCTTTTTGCCTCCTTTTGTCCGTCCGCATGTGGGTGTTGTGCTGTCATTTTATCACCTCAGCCATATTCTGAATTTTAATAACTTTTTTAGGATTGGCGAAACGCGAATGCCGGCTTGAGTGTCGTAAATTCTCGGAATCAAATAACGATAAAAAAATGCCACACCCCGACAAAACTAAGCAATAGCTAAGCCAGCCAGCCGGCTGCGGTGGCGATGCTACATATGTACATATGTAAGCCGCTAGCAGGAGAAGCTGGAGTCTTTCGGCGCATAGTAAAATACAAAACATTGACAGGCCGAAATGCATTAGAAGCTTTTATCGCTGATTAATGACGGAAATGTTGCGGATTTTTTTCCAATTGCTAAAACCCCACAACCTTGGAAAGTGCTGTAAAGAGAGGAGAAGCGAGCGCAAATGAACGGTCGAACCGAGCCGGAGATGATCGCTGACTGGCGCGGTCGACCCGCGCGCCGTTCAGATGAATCACAGCAGACGCTGGATTTTGTCATCAATTCTAATGAGATGAATTTGTTAATTTGTAGCGCGGGAATTACACATTGTCACTCAGGAAGTGGCAACGCTGTCATTTTTCCCACCAAAATAAAATTCAAGTCCCAATCTAAATCGAAGTGTTTTGCCGCCTGTTGTCAGCGGCGAGTCCACCAAATTGGCAAATGTCAGGCTTTAGCTTCACGCATGCGTCCCTCTTCTGCGTGCATCGGTTTCTTCTTCCGCCTATACCACCCAAGCGCAGATTTCATTAGACCACTCAAACTATAGTTGGACTTTCATCTATAGACATGTATGTACATTATGTTTGTATGTACCTATCCATACATATGTATGTATGTATAAGTAGTATGTATGTATGTATGTATATGCTCGACCAAGCCAGTTGCAACACTCCCAGCCCTTTCTTCTACATATTTTTAATTCTATATTTCGAAATCTACTCTAACACACACACAAACATAGATCCATACAAACAAACATACAAACAAACAACCGTACATTTGAAACACTTGAACACATTAAAGTCGCTGATAGGAAGGTGTATACAGTATCTAGTATTGTTGTTTATGTTGATGATGATGCAAAAACAAAAAATATTGAAAAAAAGATGGCGCAGAGTGCTGTCGTAAAAGTGCGGCGCAGACTGCAAAGTTGCACTGCACTCACCTGCCTACACGTGTATGTTTATACCCTGCAGGAAACTGAAAGCCTATACATGCTAGGTAACATCACCATGTTCAAGGATCAAGGACTTAATAATGATAAAGTGAACAGTATTTAGTTTAAAAAAAAAAAAAAACTATTCTGTTGCCTCCAGCCACCATTTTTTTTTTTATTTTGCCACTGCTATGCTGGTGAGTAGATACTCTATTTTATGTGTGAATTTTTCTTTTCTCCCCATAATTAATTTTGTACGTTTGTCAAAGGCATCACTTGCGAAGTGAGCCTGGTTTCACCAGAGACTATTGATCTAGACCTTGTGGTTGGGTAGGGATCACCCTAATCCAAGTTGTCCATATTTGCTCCACGACATTTCCCCATTAAATCTATAATAAAGAATAGGCTAACCAAGGTTCAGAGGCTGGCATGCATGATGATCGCAGGAGTCGAGAAAAGCCTTAGAGACTCTTCATTTTTATTTTACTTTTAGACTTGTATGAGAAAATATAGGCAAGCTGTAATGCAGTTAGATTACACGCACTGGTAAAATAGAGATTCGGATGCTCCAAATTGAAGATCTTCGGGTTTTCCTCGAGGTACTATTAATGATCCAGTCTTGAAGTAGTGGGATGTGGCGTATACTCGGAGGAGCTCTTACTCAACCTTTTGTTTTGCTTTGCCTGATTTCGGCACAGTTTTCCAAGCTAAACTAAAAGCAAGCAACGAAGCTAAAAAGTGGATGATCGATTCATCTCTTAACTTACAGGCAGCTATAATTGAATGTGACAAATCCACATCAAGGATAAGGTGACGCGCTAAATAAGCTTGGAAACTCCATTTGAAATGAGCTGCCAAAGAATAGAGATTCTCTTTTTTTGCGATCAGTGGCTCTCTATCTGGAAAGTAACCTTACCGGACAAGAGAATGCATGAAGGTCTGCAGAACCCATCTGTAGGATAGCAGGACAGAACTGGAATAAATTAGATAAGAGAAGATCCAGACCATTCTTCCGACTACTGTGACCAATGTTTCGAGCAGATGATAGTACAATATGTAAAATCACTTACACCCGAATAACATAATACACACAAATTTCCTCTTAAGATCTTTACTATCCAAAATATCCAAACTTTCACTTGGAAAATGATGTACAAAATCGCCGGCTTTATAATAGGCTACATAAAATACTTTTTCCTGCCGGGTACTTATATGCAAGTACGCCTATGTTTGTTACCAACTAACCGTCACAGGGCGCACGAAATCTGCAGTGTCTTATACTGTCTTTAAATGAAAGAATTAAGAATAGAAATTGCTTGGCTTGTGGCTTTATTTACCTTTACCATTTGCATTTGTGAGAGACAGAGGTCACTCGTTTCAAAGAACTCAAAAAAACCTAACAACATTTGAGTTGAAAATGAAACCATTTCACATAGTTTCCTATTCTATCGGAAAAAATAAAGCTCGTGCAAAGAAATTACATACAGCTAAATATATGTATTCGAAAATATATTGCAAACCTCCTCCTTTCTGATCAAATTTTTTCTACGATGTTTCACTTCTTTCGCGTGTAGCAACTACACTTACTCAGTTTTTTTTTCGTTTAAGAGTCATTCGCAAGCCTAGCTTACTGTATCTGTAACTGATTTGTTGTTCCTCTTTTCACGTGAAATTGACCGGGGTTAAACAAATTCATTAAACCAGACCAATAAAGCGCATTTTTCGCAAATCACGCTGACTAGGCACTTGTGACTTGTATCAATATTGTTCAAATGTACACGCACACATCACTCACGGTGCTGAAGAAATATCGTTACTTTACACATGCGGGCATTAGGGTGCTCCGAAAATAGAAAACAAATATTTTTAGCTCTCCGCCAATTGGATTTATCTACATGGAAAAAAAGAATACCCATCTTTTTGTTGAAAAAAAATCTATATATATATAGCCTCAAACCTAATGAAGTTTCCCATTTATGCGGTAAAACACATTTCCGTAGAAAAGATATAGAATTCTTGAAAACAATATTTTTTTGATCGGAATTCTCTGTTTTTCGTCAGGAGATTTCCTGTAATAATATCCAACTTTTTAATAATAACGATTTTTCACCCTATTGTATTTTTTTGGGGGTTTTGGAGACCTATAATAATATTAAGAAATGGCTAAGTAAACAATTGGGTATTGTTATTGGAAGTCTCCTAAAGAGAAACATAGCTTTCGGCTAAAAAATATTGATTTTCAAGAATTCTATACCATTTGTACGAAAACGAGTTCTTCCATATAAAATAAATAGAAAACTTCATGAACTTTGAGGCAGTTCCAAATACTATTTTTTTTTTGAACAAAAAAAATTCGGCTATCCTTTTTATCCATTTGGAAAATTCCTGGGGTTGTGAGAGCTTTTATTTTAAACCTTTTCCCCCGGATCTATTTTCGGACCACCCTACAATAAATACTTACTTATATGTACCGTATTTGGGCTTGCAGTCGTGTTTTGTTCTGCTTCTACAGACTCATTGCTCCTACTACGCGTACGCGGTAAGTACTTATTTCCATGATTGCGTTGTTTACTTTTCGCTAACAAGCAAATAAATATGTAGAGTAAAATTGTGAAAATATGTATGTACCTATATCTTTTCCAAAAAATTCCGGCTTCAAATCACTTTGGGTTGAAGGAGCTGCGATCGCCACCAGCGTCGGTCCTCCAATCGCTGATGGTGGCTTATTGTGAATGAAGTGCTGGCCAACAGGCAAAATTTGAATACATATAGTACGTATGTATGTTTTTATAATTATATTTTTCTACTTATGTTATTGTTTCCTTATTAAGGCCGAAACACTCGCCGTAATTGCGTTAAATCGTTAACTTATGCGTTACTGTTTAACCTTTCCTAAGATACTGGTGAACAGATATTAACGTCACTTAGACTGATGGGGTCTAGAACACCCCAAAATGGGAAGCTACGTGTTACGGCCTATGTGAAGATTTGAAACAAGAAAAATAAAGAATTTCTTTATGTGTATACAATAATTGATGTTCTACCCATATTAGCCATTATAAAAATTGTTGATTTGGCTTCTGGTGCTCGCATAAAATCCCGCCATATTAGTTTTTCTTAATATTTATAATGTTACAATTTTACTAGATACAATCAAAAACCCGCCCTACTGCACTTCGCTCGCAAAACTCGTGTGGTTTCATTCATAAGAAAAATAATAGATTTGAAGAGCTTTATGAAGTGAGATTCTCAAACAATTTTTCGATTTATGAAATATACTTTATTTCCTGTGAATAAGGGTGTTAGTTACTATATTTTCGAGGGCATTTAATCCTGGAAATTGAGTTTATACACTTAACTTGATTCTACTTGTCGTGCACTCTCTTCAAAGGTGTATTATTTAACTGAATAAAGTTTTTCGAATAGGTGGCAACCCGCTAAAAAAATATTTTCTAAACTTTCTTAAGCCTGTTTTTTTTTTTGGCAGAAAGCTTTCTTAAACCTCTTTAGTTTGATACCCACATTGCAATATTTAATTTATATTATCAAGTAAATCAAATTAAAATTTCCAAACAGGTGGCAACCTTCAACAAAAATGTTTTCGACTGTAACCCTTCTTAAACCTCTTTCGTTTGGCAGCCATATTGCAATATTTATTTTATCTTATCAATTTATTTTTCCCCTACATTTTAATCCAGATCCTTGCGCAGTGCACCGGTGAAAACTGAATTCAATCAAATCCATTAGTTTTCGAGTGATGCGCGTACTAACATACAGATAGACGGATAGACAAACAGACACAAGTTCTAAAAATGGTTGATTTTGTTGCTCTAGTAAAAAAGTTTCAAAGTTATATCATAGATTATTTGAGGATTAAAAGGATAATAACAGGAAAATAGGATCATATTTGATTCCAATAAATGAATGTTTGGCGCCTAAAACGTTTTCTACGTATTTCGCCGATCCTTGCCCTGCTTCTAGATATTGTGACACACAAATCGAGGGATCTAAACTCAGAATTAAATGAATTTCAGCTTCTAATATTCGGATATCGCTAATGCATTTGTTACAATAATTGTGATCTTCTGAGACCCCACCAGGCTTGCGAAAGGTTAATGAAATTTAATTTTTTAGGAGATATGCAAAGTGAAAAATATTTTTTACATACATACATACAAACAAGCACAAAGACTACGAATATATGCATTGAGACATTAATGTATTTTGCTAGGCAGAGACCTCTTAGATTGCTATATTTTTTATGGGAAATTTTAAAAGCTTTACCAGTAAGATCAGCAAGCAAAAATTAGAGGAAGTGAAAGTGAGCTTTAGAAATACATACATAGATAAATGCAAATTAATGCATACATCTTCCTCCTGATTGGCACTGTAACCGCCTAAGCGATTTTGGCAAAGTTCAACAAAGCACGTAAGTCGTTTCTCTTCGGTGCCAAGTGCCGATCACTGGAAATGCCAAGTCCTTCTCCACTTGGTCTTTCCATCGCAGTGGGGACCTCCCTCAACCTCTGCTGCCACCAGCTGGTTTCGAGTTGAATACTTTCGTACGTCGAGAGGGGACTTTACTTCTAAATTGCCTACTCAGGCCAAAGTAGCACTTCTTGGCAAGGATGATTCTGCGTTGGATTTCGATGCTGACATTATTGTCGGTCTTAATGCTGGTTCCCAAATAAATGAAATCTTTTGCTTTCTCGAAATTATAACTGTCAACAATGACGAGGGTTTCCAAGGCGTGAATGCGCTGACTGTTTGTTTGTTGACAGGAGATACTTCGTCTTGTCCTCGTTTACCACCGGACCCATTCGCTTTACTTCCCTATCGAACTTGGGAAAGGCTGAACAGACTTCGCGGTTTTTGTTACCGATGATGTCGATGTCATCGGCGTACGCCAGCAGTTGCACGCTCTTGTAGTAAATTGTTCCTAAGTGGTTCAGCTCTGCGGCTGTTATTATCTTCTCCTTGCCTTGTCTGATACCCCGTTTGGTAGCAAACGGCTCGGAGAGGTCTTTTATAATCTATTGTTTGAGCAAGTTTGATACAGTTTATTTCCGTTACCACCTTTTTGAAAACCGGAACCGAACCAATAACCCCCCCAGTTCTCGTTGGAACCGGACTCAACAGAACCGGTTCATTCTATTTCTTGAGCGCTCTTCCCAAATCGTTTTGGGACCCACTGCAATGCAAGGTTCGCTGGCTGACTAAGAAACGATGTCTGTACGTACCAATTCCATAGCCCAGTGGGTAGAGTGAATATGTATGTATTTTATGGTGGTCTTACACACCTCATCTCAAGTGTACTCCTATGAAAATATTTTCACAATTCACCTGAACTTTTAGTCGCTGCGTCTTTAACTCGAAGAATAACAAGCTCACTTTAATTATTTTTAACTACAAAGTATTCCTTTATAATTGCACATATTAAAATAGTAACGATTATGAGACTGGCAGTAGTCATACATCTAAATTCTACTAAGTACTACGTATGTATTTATTTATGTATGTATGTATGTATGTAGAGAAATATTTCTTGGATGGCCGTGGCAAAGCAAAGCCATATGCAGCCAGATATTATGATCAGATCGATTTCAAAGAAATAGTCGCATATTCCGCAGTGCAGCCACATACGCATTAATATGTACTTATAATTACATATATATATATATGTATACATACGTACCTACATGCTTGTGCATTCAAACGCCTGCATGTGTCATAATGAAATGAATGTGTGTAACTCCTAGCCAAATTAGGCTTTAAACCAGACGGCATACTCTTAAAACGCTCTCCCATGAAGCAGTCAACCACACACAACAACAAACAAAAAAAAATGCCATTTTTTGGCGTGCGAACATATGAATACATTTATGTACAGATCAGATGTATGAATAAATAGCGCAAATAGTGTACGGCCGGGCACGCTCAAGGCAGCTCTAGTTATTTATTTATGTTTGTTTTGTTTTCTTCTTTTTTTTTAATTTTAACAATATATTTTTTAATTATGTTTATTTAGTTGTGCTGGCCGCCGTTGCTTGTCGCTCTGCTGCTGCCCAACCAAAACCCATTGTTTGTGCCTAAGCGCGCAGCTTACATTCGTGATTAAAGTCGCAAGTCGCATTGGACTGTTGGCCAACTCGGTCGGTTCTCAAGAAAAACAAAACCCAAAAAATTCCAACTTAAGTGCTTTTAATTATCCAAAAGAATCCAGGTATCTGAGTTTGGAATCCTTGTTTGTCATCATCGTCATACTTGGGTGAATGTGAAACATTGCAGGGTAGGCGGCGGCGCTGTCACCAGACGCAGACGCAGACGCAGACGCCTAGTGCTCTTTTGTGACTTTGTTGCGGTGTCTCTTATTGTTTTGGCTTTTATTGGCGTTGTTGTTGTTGTTGGTGTTGTGCATTTGTACATACAGATATTCACTTAACATTTTTAACGTATGTGTAATATGTCGTGTCTACGTGTGCGAAATTATTGACTGCCATGGCCATTCTCCACCACACGCCAGCGGCCGTCAACCGCCAACCGCCAACCGCCAACCGCCAGCCAGCAGTCTCCAAATCGTCAAGCGCGGCACACTGATTGCCGAGGCGAGGCGCACCGCCAAACGTGCTCATGCGAGTACTATTCGCTCAAAATACAGACGTACGTACATATTTATGTAAAATCAAATGTTCGCGAATCTATGTGTGTGTGTGTGTGCTGCTTCAAAAAAAAAAAAAAAAAAAAAAAAAATGGAGCATATGAAAATGGTTGGAGGAAGGTGTACGTACGTACGTTGCCGCAGCCGCAGTCAACATCTGCCCTTTTTGCCACCGGGTGGAACTGATGACGTATTGCGGCGCAAGACCCTTTGCCGCACAACCACAATAACTTTGAAGGCGGACTTCTTTCATCTCATTACCATTTTTGCCACATTTCCATCGTTGTTTGTTCAATATATCCTCTGAAAAGGTGGTTGTTGCATGCTTGTACGTATGTATACAGGTCATACATACATATGTATGTGTGAACACGGCGAGGTGCAATTAGAGGTTATGTTGCACGTGGAAACTTTTTGCTAACTTTCAGTTGATGACTCACTCTTAAAAAAATTTTGGTGGTCTACGATTTTCACGATAGCTTGAGATTTTCACAAGTTTCCTTGTTTGAGTTAATTCTTCAATTTTCATGTTTCACGCGACTTACTTCTTTGTCTCCATATGGAAGTAGCGTGTGCCTGATCAAAGGAACAGCTTTGTTTAATTTGTTACGAATATAACTATAGTTAAGGGAGAGAGTCGCAATTGAGAGAGAGAGGACCGATACTCTCCGCTCACCCCTTCAATAAGCTCAGCACCCCGATTGTCGCTCGTCACACTCAATCATTGCTAGAACTAAAATATGTCGAGAAAAATTAGTTTGGAGCCGTTTCAGTGCCGCAGTAAATAGTCTATGTAACAGTGATCGAAATTGAAACCCTAAATAATTTTAAAACACACAAATTTCAATGGTATGTACTCAAACTGACCTTGAAATTTACCTATTTTTCACCTATGTCCAATTCATTTGATCGGCGAAATTTTTTAATGTGATGACCAAGGGCCGAAAAGTTAAAGCATTTGCTTGGAATAGCTTATTTTACTAATAAAATAAATTCCTCGTAGGTATTTCGTGTGCGTGAATAGTAGTGTCCAAGAAGTTTTGACCTCTGGTATTATGCCATTATTTTCCTTACAAAATAATGTAATGAAAACAAGGTTGGTTTGTACTCTTCACAAACAAACTTTAGCAAATCATAGTCGAAAGTGTAGCAAATTTCTTAAGAATTTCGCTTTAAAAAATTTGGCTCAATAAATTTTTCTTGACAATTCTTTGGGCTTCTTTTTTATTCGTCGAACTAAAGAAATATTAATACAAATAATAACATAAATGCAGATTTGGTTTTTATTAACCCTTCACTTCAACTGCATTTCTGCTTAGATACAAAAATTTAAAACCAATGGTTCGTCTCTACGGGAAGGCATTGGTGTTATTGAAGTGATTAAAAATTATTCATCTCAAACGAATATTTAAAAAAATTAAAATGACCAGCGCCGACCTATATTATTTGAGAATATCAAGCAGCACTTGTTTGTCCATTGCAATTTCTCAATCCTTGAAATAAACTGAGTAAAAAAAAATACAAAGCATTTAACTGAACTTAATTTTTGTTGGTTTGCGAGCATTTTTGCATGCATATTTACCAATGTTTTAGTGCTTATCTAAGCGCTTAAAATTGATTTTTTCTTGCTTATTTTCTACGGCCCTGGTGATGACCAAGCGACATCTCTGAGAAGATGTCGCTCTGTCTGATTTGTACTTAGAAAGCGTACCTAGATTTCGTTTCCTTCCTCATTGTTTCATTAAAAAGAAAAAGTGCGTCATTTGGAAAAGCAAAATTTGTATCCCAGAAATTAGTCGAACACAGAGTTGAACGCGGAACTTAATATTCGATCCTGATCCCGCCCATCCCAACATACAAATTTTTGGTCACAATACTGTGCCCATCCCAATGTTTTTCAGAGCTGTACCGTGGGTCGCACGAAATCAGGTGCGGTGAGCACGGTTTTACCACAAATGGATCGAACTTGCTTGGCAAATCTTGGATCCCATCTTAAGTGTGTCTGGTTTGAAATTTTTTTCTCAAAAAAAGGTATTTCCACCTAAAAATTGGGCTATGAAAATTTAAAACCTGCGGCAAATTGTGAAATACCCTGGTAAACCTGGCAATAATTTACGTAAATGTTTTCCTAGAGATGGTTTCTATTGTTTATTATATTTATTCTTTTTACGCGCTGCGAAATCTCAAATTCAGTTATGTCTCTTCTGTGATGCCGTGGTCTCAGCTAAGCATCTTAGAATTCAGTTTTTAGCAGCATGTGTGTGATCTCAGGATAGCAGTCATTGGATGCTCTCCGGATGGACTATGATTGTCGCTTAATAAAGATCAAAGTAGTAATAAAAAAAAAATACCTATACATATATACTTACGTACATATGTATGTATATCAACTGCATCAAGAACGCTGCATGAACATTTCGTTTTCATGGATCAACAGCTGCAAAAGCTCCATGTAAGTATCCCGCCCATAAACCAAATGTATCAGTGTTACACTTTTGACGCTTTCGCCGGAACGGTGGATGCGAAAAGCGGGCGCTATTGATAAAATCACCGGATTCCTTTTATTAAATCATCCACACAAATCTTCAATATGCAAATGAAGTGGTGCTGAACTCTTGTACAACAACGGGCAGCATTTGCGATTGCCGTTGTTATTGTTGCAGCCAGTGATCGGTCAATGTGGATGATAAAAAGTACATCGCGTACGGTTAGAACGCTTGTCTTACAAGCTTTCCAGGGCAAAGTAGTTGTGGTAGAAGAAGGCCTTACGAGTCCGCCTGTCTGCCTACCTATCAACCTGCCGCTGCTGCAAAGCGCCTCCAGCGCCAATGACCAACGACCAAGACGACCAAGACGACGACCAAGACGACGACGACGACAAACTGCGATACTGCGATGAGCGACGATGAAGGCAAATAGTGTGCATACCGCAGGACGTTGCTTGTACGGGATGATTCACTGGGCACTGAGCACTGAGCACTGGGCTCGCGATATGATGGCTTCGTCGGTGCTGGTGGCGGCGGCATCAACAACAGCTTTGCTCGTTTAACTGACCGATCGCACTCGTTTACCACCGTAACTGATGCGACCACAATGCGCAAAATGCCGCCGCGCAAGCGCAACGAAACGTATCGCCCTAACGATTGCATTGAGCGACGTACCATGCGAATACGCGTGCGAACGCGCGTAAATGTGCGCGCTACAATCAATTGTAGGGGTGTATGTGTATGTCGGTATGTTACAATATCGCAACGCGCTTAGCAATGATCGCGCGCCCGTATCAATGGAGTTTGCGCTGTTTGCAGCGCGACATACACCTGTACCGGGCGAACCGAATACCGTGCCGAGGTGCAGTAAGGGAGTACCTTTGGATGGATGTATGAATGTATACATACATATATATGTATATGTACCAAGTCGTTGAATGCGTTGAAGCGCTTCCAAGTCGTCGATACGGCCGCGGCAGTGGACACAAATTCTTAGAAACTTATCACGAATGTTGTCGGCTTGTTGCCAGCGGTCAATTATGACATATTTTGATGGTAGCCAATACATTGCGCTGCGGCAGGAATTTCTCAACAACAAACACGCCAACCAGCCAACCAGCCAACCAGCCGATCAACCAACCGAGCAGACGCTCATTGTACCGTGCAACCAGTAAACCGTAACCTTGCACCAAGTGCAGCAAAAAGAACAACAACAACAACAGCAATAGTTGGACAGCGACACATCAAAGCGAACAGCAACAGGCAGCGATCCAAGCAGCCGCGTCAGATTTGTCAGCCATTGCCACCGATGATTAACTACATATGTACGTATATATGTATATATGTAGCTACCATTCACTCGTTTGTACGTTCGCCTGCACGATCACTTTAATCGTATGTGGGCATCTGCGAAATCAGCCATTTAAGTATGTACTTTTATGAATATGGCTATATGAATATAGTATTTATGTATTCATATTTTAAAAAGCAGCAACAACTGAGCCAAACAAGTTCAGTGGCAACCAGAAATTAGCCAACAAGCGACATGTTTCCCCAAATCGGCTTTTCTCATTTACAACTGATCTTGAAGAGATCAATGTTACTCGCTTGTAGTCATACTGGGAACTTGTAAATCAATATCACCAAAATCAGATTTACACTGAAACTTAACAATGAAGCCTTTGTTCCGTCATGCGAGTTATTTCAGCCTATGATTTTAAGGTTTCGTTACACAATCAGCCAAATAAATAGTTTGGCTTTTTAATCCCCAAAACTTGTTACTTTTGAGGCGCCAACTAATTGGATTGCCGAATGAATGTTTGCTTTGCCCTTATACATATGTATTTTTAATTGAAACTCCATTCAATAATGAAACTAAGTATGTATGGAAATACGATTATAGTAACCATGTTTGCCTAGTGGATTTTTTGAATGCATACCTTCCTTTTCTGATTTAGGCCGAGACGAGAAAACTCACCAATTTCCTCACTGCGTTGGAAAATTACGCCAGTTGGTCAACATTGTAACTGCCAAAGACGACGTCGTACTTCTTAACAACCGCTGGCATTTACGGCACTGGTGCTGAGGCCTACCGACGCCAATTTCGGCAGCTGCGATTCATAATCCAGATTGGCGGATGGTATTTAGTGCGATTTTGAGTATACGATTGAAGCAAGAAGTCGCATGAGATTAAGTCGTCTTGTCATAAACCTCGTTCGGTCTCAAACGGCGTCCCCAATTGGAACTGAGCGACGAAAATATAGTATATGACGAGTTGTATGTTTTTTTTTTGGTGTATTTTCCACTATTTGACGCTCTGTAAAAAACCGTTCAATGGGCAATCGGCCGTGTATGCACCTACACTTATCCATTCCATTGGGCCATTAAGAGCTTCAGTCCCTCGCTCAGTATTGCCGAAAGAACCTCATACGCAATGTCAATATCCCTTAGTGGTTGGCACAAATTACAAAACGTCCCTTCTTGTTGATTTGACAGAGTTCACTGACAGTCATTAGACCAAATTGCGCTTAACAGCTCTTAAATGCCACTTACTAGCTCTTGGCTACTGGCTGTC
Source organism: Rhagoletis pomonella (assembly GCF_013731165.1). NCBI lineage: Eukaryota > Metazoa > Arthropoda > Insecta > Diptera > Tephritidae > Rhagoletis > Rhagoletis pomonella. Next base: position 7,665 of record NW_023460822.1, on the reverse strand, counting down.
AACAGCACAGCTAATATTTTGTCGGCTTCGTGGTATTGTTGTTCTTAGGCCGCCTTATTGCTGTTTCCATCTCATCCTAGTCGTGTGGAGAGACGTTAACTTAGTCCATATACATTAGTCTGGGTTCTTCATCATAAAATTTGTCACTGGTGTTACCATTCAAGAGCGTTGAGAAGCGCTCTCTCCATATCAAAAGATTTCTCAGGATGTGTGTTACGAGCACCAGAGTTTCATCTTCGTCTGGCACTTGCTTCAGCCTTTAAACCATTTGACTGCTGCCTTATTCGCATCTCAAACTCGTCGCGCTCACGTTGCTGTCACTTGTTTCTTCTTCTTATAAAGATGACCATATTCCTTCCTCTTGTCGCGGTGTTGCTGAGTAGTCCAGCGCGTGGCAGTTGGCTGTAAGGTATGCTGGGCATTTCTTGCAACAGCCGCGTGAAATTCTTTGTCATACTAACCATTTTTCCGCGGGGTGGTATTAACTAAATAGAGGTAGTTAGAATCCCATTGCTCATTTATGGTCGGGCAATAATTAGTTGCTTGCTTCGATGCGAAACTTTCGTCACGCTCAGTTCTTTTATGCACAAAGGCGCATGCGAACCTTCACTGCAATAAGATAATGGATCATAGAATGGACCCGACGCCAATAACGCTCAAAGCGTATCTTCCGTCTATCACAATTTAATCAATTTGGTTTGTTGGTGGTTGATCGAGGACATTAAAGTGCCTGCCTCTGTTGTTGGAGGCAGAATTTCTCGACTATTTACTTGTCCATTCTGGTGTTAAAGTCGCCAAACCCGAGCCTGCCCTTCAGGTAGGTGTTGAAGTAATTGCCTAAATTGGTTTCTGTGAAAATCCAGCTCTTTATGTTTAAAGTCAATATGAAGTTAAAAAAATAAAAAAAATAAAATACTTTGGCGAATCTCTTCGCTCAATGCGGTAGCGATTAGTGTCGAAATACATGGGTTAAACGCTTGTTATATGAATGGGGGGTTTTATATTTAATGAATTTATGTAATTTGGCATAATAACAGCTTAGCTACTACGCAAAAGATGGCGGTATACATATGCAATAGGGTGGTCCTTAAAATAGCAACATTTAAATTCTTTATGGGGCACCCATTTATTTTATTCTACGTACAAAGTAAAGACTCCCCGAAAGCTCCGAAATTTTGACTTCATTTTGTTGAAACTTATTCATATTAATTTATAAAATCGCTGAATTATAGTTGGCCAAAATTAAATTTTTGCATTTTTTTTTTAGGATTTGAAAAAATTAAAGTTTTCCTAACCTTGGTAGCGGCTTCTAAAGGTTTTTTTTTTTTAGATTTTTGAAATTGTCGCGGTCTTTAGTTTGTACGTAGATCCACCCTAATATGTACACACAAAGCCAAACTGATCTGTTTAATTCATCAGTTAGTTGGCTCCACTCCAACTCCTCAAACTCATATCCTCAAACTGTAAGAGCAAACAGTAGGTGGTTAGCTTTCCGTAGGTACCTAATTAATGTTTGCTAATGAAACTAATATAAGCCAGATTAATTAATATCTTGTTTACAAGAAATGAATGTCCAGAAATGATAAATTATGGTTATGGTGTTGGTGTTTTTGCTAGCTGTTTGTTCTTAATGTGTTTAAGTCAGAACAAAAAAACAAAAAAAAGATAAGCAAAGCCAGCTATGAAGAGTACCAAAGATTGATTTGTATGGGAACGAGAAGAACCTGCCGCCGTACGTAAAGTAAGTATTATTCCATCATCTGTCACATATCTATGGATATGTATGTATGCATGTGTAGTTCTAACGCATGAGAAATACTACGGGTAAGGTCGTGGATGCACACAACTACATCTAAACCCAAATACATACATTTGTATTAGCGAAGAAAAGAAGTTAGGCATGGAATGGGCGCTGCACCAAAAACTTGAAACACAAAACGAAAGATAACCCTAAGTATGTTAACTTAAATAGCTCAACTTTTCCCGCTTCCCGTTCCACATACGGCCAATGGTGGTGCCCCGTCCGCTGCTCCATCCATTCCATCCATTCCGTTCTGCTTTGCGGTGCGGCGTTCCAGCCATGCCTTCAAGGTTAATCAAACGTAGAAACGTAGCCCCAAAAGCCATAATGCGCGCCCATTCCATTCTTCACTCACTTTCTTTCGTTCTTGTCTTTCTTACCTTTCAAATGAACTCTATTTCTAACTGTGTTGCCTCTAAGTCAGTGCATTGGCTCTACTTCTTCTGCGTCCTGCCCCCAAGCCACCTATGTACATACCATATCCCGGTGCGGATAACCGAACTCGAAACTCCGATAAGTGTGCTGTTGTTGTTGCCTAAATATTTGATGATGATTATGAAAAATGATGTTTGCTTTGAATTTTGACAGCATTTCATTGTACCATTAGTAAAACTGTAACGAAAGCACTCATTATTATGGGCATTCACTGAATTCACTCTCACTGCAGCTGTCTCTGTCTATACTCTCATACAAGTTCATATGTAGTAGAGGGTACACAATGCAATGTGGGGTTACAAGTGCTTTCGCGCACTCTCGCCATGTGAATGGAGTTTTCTACGCAATTGGAAATGTTTAAAGAAGACATTAGAAATTCGTTTCACCTAAAATTGTAGAATTAAAAGTAGTTTTCATTTATAATTTCAAAGGTTATCTAAAATTGTTCGGTCGTTGATAAACGATAATTGCCAAACATTAAGAGTTTATAGAACCGTAATTGTTTGCTTATTAGAAAACAGTGCTGTTCAAATTGATTCACGTAAATCATTAAGCTTAAGGTAGCACGCGTAGAGCATGTGTGCGTAAAGCAATTTAAACTTTAAATATTGGGAAGCTTCAAAAGTCATTTGGATTCCCATGAAATTTTAAATGAAGTCCATTGAGTTTTTGATGCACAGCCTCTCTCTCTCTTCGTTAAAGTTAATTTTATCGCTCGTGCGGGGTTTTTAAGGTTCAGAAATGACAGGTGTACTTTTTGGGAAAAGTCTCGAAAACGTCAAGTTGCAGACCCTATATGCAGTAACACTGCTCCCCACGGAGGCCTTCGAACGTCGTTGCTCTGGGTAGTGACAATCAACGACATCCGCCTGGAACGCTAGGAAAACGGTGAGGCTGGTCTCTTTTCTTCAACAATAAGTGAAACCTTAGAGGGATCATCGTTCAGGTTATACTCGTTGGCATCGAAAAGTGCGCTTAGGACCAGCAATACAACGTCAGAGAAGTACGTAGCGTTCAGCGAGCAGCTTGTGTAGGTACTGTAGGATCCATTAAGTCGTGTCCTATCGATGCACATAAATTGATTCTGCGCACATGCGCAATATCTACAATCAGACTCAAAGATTCAGGATTTTGAAGTTCCAGCAATATCGACATAGTGGTACTCTTGACAACTCAGAATTAAGGCAAAATTCCTACGTTAGCTTTCAGGTGAAGTACCCCTCTAGACGGGAATGGGTAATCAAGGAGAATTCAGCTGGAATCTATACACAAGAGTCCATGATGGAATACGGTATGAACGAGGGTGTACTCTCTGAAATTCTGGACATCTCTCCTAAGCGGAAGTAGCCATAGGAAAAAATACGGCAATGTGTGAGCTGATGAATTGGCAAAGACTGGGACATCTCTTGGAGGGTCCGAAGCCGAGTCAATAAACCGTCCAGTCGTAGTTAAAAAGCGGGAAATACACTTATAATTCATATATATGGCTAAGTCACGATCAAACAACCGCTCTACGAAAAATTAAAACTGAAAACCTCGTAATAAGTGTAGAAAAATAAGTCCTTGATGAAAATGCGGCTAGAGGGGACATCCCGCACAATCCTCGCTGCCGTAGATCAAGCAGAAATTTAAGAAAAAAAAAACAGTTTTGATGAGAGTATCGCGTTGATTTTTAATATTTTTTTTTTTTGCCTGGCGGTGTTATGCATTGTCCCCCATATAAAATATGCTCGACAAATTAATTTGTATGGGAGAAAATGCTTAGCACCATCAGCAAAAAAAAATATATATATTAAAAATCAACGGGATTTTCTAGCATCTTGAAATTTGCACTTTAACCTACTAAAATTTTATGAGCTACAAAACTGCATACCCTAAAGTTTTCTAAAAATTCTAAATAAAAAGTTTAAAATTTTTGGGTGCAAATGTTAAAGTTTTTTGAATTTTCATAATGTTTGTACGAGGTTTGGAATGTGGATTTATGTGGGGTTGGTAAGGTAAAGTGCTAGAATTTTATAAAAAAATGTAAACATTAAATAAACAAAAGAAAAATAGCCAAAACTAGACAAAGTGTCACTTGACTTAATCAGCTGACCACAACTGTATATGTAAGTGTCAATCTATTCTATAATCAATTAAAAGCAAATCTCCTAAGTTCAAAAGAAGCACAGTGTTTCATTTAGGCATTTTTCTTAGGTCTTCTGATTATTCTCAATTTCTAAACGCTACAACATTATCAATACTTCCCAGGACCATTTCTGAATCTCAACAGATTTTCTGCATACATAGTTCTTATTAACTACGTATGTACGGGTAATATAGAAGTTATCAAGGTGAATTTCGATATATCGATGTACGTAGTTATGGGGAGAAGGAGATGCAATTTACAAATGTATATACCTACATACATATATCAATATATATGCATGCGATCTCATTTGAAAATACGGGTAATATTTCTATAATTTATAATCTCTCATTAGTGCGAGTATCAGTCGAGGTAAAGCATACATGATTACAGGAACACCTCATCATTAGACGAAAAATGAACATTTTATTACATCTCATACATACTCATTCAGACATCATAAAAAAGACGCTTTTTTATATACGAATACAGTGGACTCTATTCGCATTTGGCTAGTTTGATGACTGCTTAGTTGGTAGTCGTCTAAAGTCTGTAGTCTGTAGTCTGTTGCAGCCCGTCCGTCTGTGCGTTTGCTTGTCGCTTCGCTCGGTGGCTCGCTCGATTGTCACAGCAGTCGCACTCATTTATAAACGCCTCGAAAAACACTTTTGAGTAATCAGCAAACGCAACGTGCTGCAGGAGTGACAAGGGGAGGAGGTGCACAATTTTATTAAGGCGGCAATAAAAAATATACACAAATTGCGAGGACACATTTCAGCATTGAGAAGAGGCGTATGGAACAAAGTGTTGTTTTTTATGAGTGAGTGAAGGGCTAAAAAGAGCGTTCGAATAGCAGACAATGAGTTTTAAGAGATTACTTGCAGAGATTGAGCTTGCGATGCGGCTCTTGCGGCCAGTGGGAGTGAGGTCGAGATGAGAGATAAATAGTAAGTACCTAGTTCGGCAGCCCTTCCATTTATTACACGTTCATATAATAATAATGTTCAAACGTTCATACATACAAACAATTTATGCAGGTGATTACGCACATACATACATACATATGTCCACATTTACTTAATATTTGTAAAGATTATGCACCTCTGTACATCCATATATACGTATGTAGTACATATATATGTATATTGTCACAGTACTTACCTTGAGCAAAAGTGAGTCCAAACTCCGACTAAGTTTTCATTGAAAAATATTTGAGCTTAAGCTCCTACTTCGTTAGTACTACAGCAATAGAGGGCCTTATGCATAAAAGGTGAGCCTAAGCTCCGATTCGATTTTCTGTACAAATTCCAGACCTTGAGCTTATTTCATCACTGCAAAAACTTAGGCTAACTTTTTATGTTTACATGAAGCCCAATGTCTGAGCTTAAGCTTCATGGGCCAGCATTTGATTGGTCGCCGTGAATAACGTTGTTGTAAGCGACAATATTATAATTTTGCGGAAATAAAAAGAAAATATGTTTAATGACGCAAATACATTCATAAGCTCATTTGATTTGGTTTTCTACTTTTTCGGTACAGGAGTATTCAATAAACTTACACTTAAAGTATAAAATATTTATGTAAAATGTACATTTTACATTTATATCGTTAAAGTTGAAGAAACTTGTTCTAAGAAAATTGTCGCTTACATCGTTATTCGTGGCGACTATTCATTTGATGAATCTGTTAACTGCGACGGCCTTTCAATGACCTCACAATGAGCATTCTGCCATTTTGGCGTAGTTGTAATTGTTGTAGCGGCTTCTTAGCCCCGCCTAGATCAGCTAATCCTTCAATCGTTGTCATCAAGCTCAACTAATAGGATTCGACCTAGCTTTAGGAATATGCTGTACTTCAATTAAGTCGAACCAAAGGAAGAGAACTGATGGCATTGGCCATGATGACAATTTTGGTACTAAAAACTGAAAGAAAACATGGCTTACCTCGTAAGGTGCTTACCTACGCAACGATAACAAGGCCGACGATCAATAAAAGTGTGTTCAAGAACCTCTGAAACTTAAATAGAATTTATTTGCTAGTATTTAATTAAAACGCTTTACACTCTGCTACTTTTCTGTCTCACATCGTGATTTTTTCTTGCTCCAAGCATCGCCAACTTCATATTTACTTGATGCTACTGACTTATTAAAAAATAACTTGCAACATGACCAAGTACCTACCAATCTGTATGTACATACCACACTTCACATTTTGCATAGCTCACCGCCACGTGACTTCCCAAGTAAAGCGCCTATGTTTACAATTCACTTAGAGCTGGCTTTAACGCTTAGCCGCTACGCTTAGCGTTGAAAGACAGGATTGTTGTGGCAAGCAAACTTTTATTTGTCCGGTACGAAAACTTGTTTCAACGGGCAATTTCAATCTGTGACAAATTGTTATTAAACAAAGAACAAACGGCTAGAGCCAACAACATCTGAGCGATGTGAGTGTAAGCGTAGGTTGTGCGCGTCTCTACCTTGAACTCTTAAAAACTGCCTTTGCTCTTTCGGCGCTTGACGTTCAACTCTTGGGAGCGCTCTTTAGTGAAAAGTAAAAATACAAAACCAACACTGGTTGAATTTAGATTAGTGAGAGACGGGTAATAAATAAATACTCGCACAATTGGGTCTGGGGCTTAACCAGGCGTTTCGTTTTGTTTGCCTTCGTTAACAGAACTTAATAAATTTGTATGTTTATATTGTGATTGGATATCGTTTTTTCTTGGGTTCCTAAAATCTGTTATTATTTTCATTCTTACAAACTGCTCATATGGCTACCCCAATCACAGATATCTATTGGCCATAAGCATTTTTCGTGACCGCCTCATTTCACTTGCCTTCTCGTTGCTGCCCTCCCCCTCGCGCTCAAAGAATCCGTCGTAGAGTACAAAATGATTCGCCTGCGGTATTGTGCGCTCCAGACCGTAATGTTTCTTGAGGAATCCCAACAGCTTTTCGGACGGCCGATCCACCGAGCATTTGACGGGCACCCACTTCTCCTCGCTCAACATGGTTTGAAAGAGTTTCTTCCCCAAACCTGTGCGCTGCCGGGAATCGTGTATATAAAAGTCCAGTATGCAGGGAGCTTTGTCGACTTTTCTTGTTTGACCCAGTTCATCAAACAGATACAAATCTTTGGTGCCGATCTTTAGCAAACCGATGACTTCATCGCCACGCCCATCGCAGTCGCCCACATCGGCCATTAGATAGACGACTTGATTGTCGGACGAGCGAAGTTTCTGTGCAGTTGTAACAGGTTTAGTCAGATTTTGTGCCACCGCGGAGAGTTGTCCCAGATGATC
>NW_023460821.1:0-31784 GCF_013731165.1 Rhagoletis pomonella | reverse complement strand
AAGAAAAGAAAAGAAAAGAAAAGAAAAGAAAAGAAAAGAAAAGAAAAACAATAATTAGGATTATTAGTTAATAAAAGAAAAACTTCAATAAAGTTAATGAAAACAGCACAACTTTTTTGAAAGTGTTTATCAGCAATTACAGAAAAAGCTAATTATTAGACAAAACTTATCTTACTGCATTAAGCAAAAGCAGCTACATAGTAATGTTTACGGTTTTGCAAAGAAAAGTAAAAAAATAAAATAAAATAAATATATATCTATACATAGCAGCAAGAGATTAAAAAACGCATAGTATATAAATATGTATATGTATATATGTACCTACCTTTACAGGTGTTTGAAAGTGTTAACCGTTACTACATAATTAACGAAAAAGCAAAATTGGAAAAATGAAAATGAAAATGAAAAGTTGTCAGAAAACGAACACCATTGAAAGTAACTACTCTTTGAATTCATTTACAAGCAAACAAAAGAAGAAAACAAAAAAAAAAAACGTGAACTAGTCAGCGAAAGAATTACAATTATATTCCATAATATTTTTAATGAATCTTAAGAAATGAAAATTACAAACTAAATATTACAAAACAAAACAAATACAAGCCAGTAACTATTGAACTACATACTAATTACCATATACAAACATTACTACGTATATACATAAAATATATAAATTTTACATATACATACATACATACACACCAACAATTAACAGTTAATGCAATCAGGTATTAATAATCAAAAATGTTCTATTTTTTTGAATTTTGTTTATCGAGGCGTTTTTTATGGTAAATACTCGTCGTAGTACATACATATGTATGTGTATGTAAGCACATATATGTACATACATACATATGTATGTATGGGCATAAATACAAAATAGTATGTACTTGTAAGTATGTTTGCAAATTTATATACGAATAAATATGTAATAGTTTTTGTGACGTATTTTTACACTACATACATACATACATACATAGTAGATAACCATAACATTTGTAGATATCAATTTCGGTAGCTGGAGAAGATGAAACTTTTTTAAATTAAACATAGCAAGACTAATACAATACTACTACTACTAAATACATGCATACCAACTATTTACATAAATACTCGTAAATATACAACACGTCCTACTACTGATGGCACAAGTGCTCAGCGTCCCCTCCTAGCCCTTTTACGACCTTTAATGCCTAGACACCACCACCACCACCACCACCACCACCACCTTACTACATAAAACAAACCCAAAAAAAAAACAAAAATCAAATACATATACAAAAAAATGCCTATTTTACATAGAAACTCATAAGCGTACATATACATATTGTTGTACATATACCCAGAGTGCAATAATTAGTGTGAAAATCGTATAAAAAATCAGCTATTTATTAAACAAAAGTTTTAAAAATATGTATTTATATGAGGAATAGAAAGAAAATAATTTTAACCAACACTTTTTTTTTTATAATAATCAAACTAATTTAAATAAATGATTTCCCAGCTAGTGTTAAGAAATTGTTCGTCGGTGTATAGCATACTCGAGTCGTTATCGAGACACATAGCAGGATGTTTGAGGATAATTCTTGCCCGCAGTTAAAACAAAAGGTACTGCGATCTGAAAGATCTTCCGTAAATCCGTAGATATTACCCAACTCTGAATGCCAAAGATAGCTTCGGTTTGATTTTTTGCGTGCTCCCACGTACCAACATAACACTCTGAAAAGCTGATCAAATATTTTTTTATATGATGAACACCCTACTGATTTCAATTCTTCTGGGAAGAAATGCTATTGTCATTCAATCTCTTTTCTTGTGACGTAATTAACTGCACCCCAAAAAATAAAATATTTAAATTTGGAATGCTTTACAAATGGAAAAAGTGTATGCGAATTTCATTTTACATATGTACATATATGTAAATCTTTTCAAATCTATGTATGTATTTTATTGTATTTTATTATTTATGAATAAGGACATTAGTCTTGAGTTATTTATTAGATACTACGCAAGCAATATGAAAATTAATAAAACCTTTGTCTTATTTTTCAATGCTTTTATTTAATGCATGCATGCATTCTAGAACTTCAACAATTGAGTAACGAGATGTACAAATCGTGCAATAAGCACACAACTTTTTCTAAATGCATACATATACAGTGTACCACTACAGTCTTCGAACAGTACTTTGTTTAAATTTTGCTTACAAAAAAACCACCACTAGTTGTGATTTTACACGGCTTCAAGATCCAACTTATTATTTAAATTTGCGTGGAAGTTATTAGCTTTAAAGAAAAAAATCGATAATTTGCTTCCAATAAAAAGTCTTCATATACTAGTATTTTCGGCATCGCTTATGCCACTTGTTGTTCCAAATCGTTCATCTCTAACAATGATGTTTCAAAAAGTAATAATTCTAAATTAATGTAATTTATTTGTAACATGACGAGAGCAAATTTTAACAATCTTTTTGCCCAAATTGCTTGATAAATACTTAGAATAGAGAATCAACCCAAATCAGAGGGGCCTACAGTTCTCAGCCATGGCGCTAGACTTTAAATAAAACGTATGGTAAGCGAGGATCCCTTCCTAAGTTCATCAAAAATAAGTGCATCGCTTCATCAATCCAAACAAAAAGAAGTTCATCCTGAAACTTTACGAAAAGCAGTGAATGATGCCGAGTTTAGGTCTCGAACACCTCGCAGGAAGCTTTCGTTAATGCAGTGCACCGTAAAAAGCTTTTTAAGTTCGCTCGTGAGTTCTGGCACAGTGTCGTATTTTACGACGACAACAATGTACTTCTGGAGGAATGGTGAAAAAGCAAGCCAAGCTATGCCCAAAGACTTTTCAAATCAAGGCCAGATCGCTTTAAGCCGTTATTAAAATAAGGGCTATACAACAAAATATTACAAATTAAATTTGTGATACTTAGCAGCTTCTTATATTAATTAACTCATAAATGTACGAAGACTTTAGTGGAGGAAAATTAACGAGTCTTTTTTTAGGTTTGAGGTAATAACTTTTAAAAAAATAAATAAAATTAAATAATTTTTGTTACTAGGTTAGAAAAAAATACCTAATAAATAAATATTTATCCATACTTTTTTAGAAATTCCTGCTAATCAGTACTTTTTTTTGTTAACACAGCTTATAAAAGGTGCTGTACGAAGACTTTAGTGGATCACTGTATGTATAAAAAGTATGTTACTAAGTTTTACATTGTGGCACTAAGATAATAGAAGTTTTTTTTTCCTAAACTGGAAACAACCTTGAAAACTTCGTAAAACTCGAAACTTTTACAGAACTGGCAATATTTGTACGTAAAATTCGAGTTTCTAGCTTTTCGAGTTTAAGGCAATCGCCGTATTGATTGAAAGAAGATTAAGAAAAAGATTAAAAGAATATTATTTTATATATTTACATGCTTTTCAAAATCTTGTGAACATATTAATACTCATATACACAAAAAATTTAATTGAAATAAATATTTTTTCATAAATTTCCTACGCAAGTATTTTAACAAAAACAATAATTAAAAAACTACTTTTGTTTACGTATTTAGAAAGCAGATATTTTTACAGTTCATCCATGTTATGTAATTGTTTAATAGTTCTATGGAATTTTAAAAAATAAATATGCATAAATTGAATTGCAAAAAATAATAAAAAGAAATATAGTAATTATATTCGCTTCTGACAATAAGCTTTGGCCACTTTTTAAGGAAAAACACACAAAACATATTTGTAAAACTCTGTAACCTAACAAACTAAAAAAAAAGCAAAGAAATTTATTATTTGCAATTAATTTCAATTTTAAGCGATTATTTATAAGGAGATAAACTACACAGTGAATGATGTGCTTTTAAAATTGAACCCCCCCACATAAAGTAAACTCAATTAAGAAGGAAAAAGTTTTAATTAAGTAAAGCGACTGCGAATTGTGAAATAGAAATGAAAGCTCAAACACTTTAATGCAGTGAACAATCTGTGTGTTTTAAGAATGAAATTGGATAGTACTTAAATATATACTAAAGAAATTTTACCTCTTTAGCGAACACAAGAAGAGAATAAGTAAAGAATATGATAAGTGTTAGGTATAGAAGAAGAGAAAATAAAAACGTCTCGCATTCATGAATAAAATGAATATATTTAAAACTTTTTAAACACTTTCGAAATTATGGCGGAAGCACATACATACGTCGTCGACGTGAAAGCAGGACAATGTAAAAAAAGCGTTTATCCCATATGTATGGAAATTATAGAAAAGCTTGGCGCTTCTGTATGTTTATGAGGTGGTCAACTCGAATGTGTGTACGTATGTACATACATACATGAAAGCACTTTGGATGTGAAGGCACAACATGTGTGTGCTCTTATACATACATATACTTACATACTTACTTACTGAGGCTTCAAATTAAATGAATAAATATGTGGGCAGCACTTGCGTAAGCTCATGTGAAAGCCTCGCGCCAATGCAATTATAGCCATTAATTTCGAAAGTGATTTGTTAGTATGTATTAGACTTCGTCCAAATATGTATTTTGTAAGTACATATGTATGTAGTTATTAATAATGTACATATGTTTGTAATAAAGCACTGAAATTGTGTTATTCACATGCAATATTAAGTTATAGGTTTTCCTATACGACATTTGAAAGCTCAATTTCGGTGCATTAACTGAGGAATTAACATTTTACTAACTTAAATGACCTGCGTTTGAAATCACTGCATTTTTCATATTTTTTGAAAACGAATTTAATTTTATTAATTAAATCGACAAATATTTTAAACTCGAATGCCCTTTTTTTAATGCCAACATATCAAACAAATTTATTACATAAAATAGTAAAAGTAGTTTATAAAAATAAAAAAAAAAATGGAGTTTCATCATCGGATATACATACATACGTGAATATTAATTAAGGTAACGATGGTGACAGTGAAAAACAAATAATACCGACAATTGTGGTAAATATGAAAAAAAAATATAACAAAGAAATAGATATTTTACATAAAAATATACCTAAATGCATTGATGAAAAAATTGCAAACACTTACACCTTTAGATATTAAAAGCTTTTCTGACAATTTTTTGCCAATACGTAGTAGTTAAACAAATATGTACTTAATATAAAAAAAAAAGTGTAAGTAAAAAATTTTTGCTTACTCGAAAAAAATGTAATGTTGATAATATTGTATTTTCGGTAGTTAAGTGATTAAAATAGCACTCTTGCTAATTTACAAAACAAATAAATAATAAGTTTTTTGCTAGAACGACAATGGCTTCTATATTTTTTTTTCTACTAAGCAATAAATGTATGTATACATACATACATACACACCTATGTACATACGTACGTATATATGTATTAACAAATTAGAAACAACTTGGAAATTGTGTAAATGGAGCCTTTTGAAATTTATAAATTAATAAGACATACTTACTTACATATGCATGTATGTATGTATATGCAATACATAACAAACAAATTGAAACAGGCATACATATGTATGTAAATACGTGCATACATATAGCAAGAATATAGAATAGGAGAAAGCTTAGCTGAGTAGAGGTGAAATAAGCAAATTTGAACAAACTTAATGATAATATGAACATATATATAAAAATACATACATATATACATACATACTTACATAACGTACATACATATGTATGTACATATATACATACCAAACATACATATATACATATATATACACATATTTATTAAATATACAATACATATTACTATTTAATCAGTCTTATGCAAGCATAGAAACAAATTAATGAAAATGTATTTATTTAAGTAGCTGGAGTTATTGTATGGATTGGAAATTTCAAAAGAAAAAATACAAAAATTCATAAAAAATAAAAATAACATAAACAAGAAAAAATACGAAAAAACTAAAAAAATTATAAAATAAAAAAAAATAAAATTCACAAAAAAAAAGTTTTATTGAAAGAAAAAACATTAGTTGATGTTTACACCCGCAATTTAATAAAAAAAAATATATATATACTTATATACATATATGTATATGTAAAAGTGATCATTCAACTTTTGTGAGAACGTGTTGTTTCATAAGAAAAAATATTTCAGAAAATGAGATATGTATTTGCAAAAAAATTACTTTAACGCCAAACCTAAAAAAGTGAGTTTTAATGCGTTTTTGCTATTTATTTCTATTTAAATACAAAAGAATGCATACAATGCTAAAAAAATCAAACAAAAAAATTTAAAAAATCCTAAAAAGACAACAAAAAAACTTTACGAATTATTCATTGAAAATTATTGCTGTGTCTTAGTCCATTGCCCTAACGAATTTATTGAAAAAAGCAAAATTTAACAATTTTACATAAAATGCGCACTCAAGTGTTAGAAATGTGTGAAATCCGAGCTGAAATTTTGGCTGATGTGAAACAATAGCAACAAAAAAAATTGAAATAAATAGAACCTTTTTAAAGAAAATACAAATAATTATTTAAACATATGTATACTTATAATTAAAAAAGTAAGCTTTTATTTTTACTTTTTACAACAACAAGTAGAGCTTCGTTGTATGTATTTCGCGCATTTTTTTATCATTTTTTTTTGATAAGACAACAGCAAAACTATAGGCGTATCAGTTATGTACATTTGTACATTAGGGTGCCCTACAAAAAAGGTCGGGGTTTTTCTACCCATTTGAAAAGGCTCTAAAACAAAACGTTTTTTTTTTAATAAAATTAGTTTTTAAAAATATTTTTCCCAAAAATATCACATCAGTTGCTAGAATAGTTTGATCAACTGAATCAAAAGAATGAGATTTGAGCTCACGTATATAAATCCGAAATATTATGGCGAAAATCTTAAAATTAAAAAGTGCATAATCCCGATGGAAAAACCGTGGAATGATGCACCCTAATGTGCATACAGCAACTGCATTTCATTAACAGAGAAAATATTATACTCTAATGGTCTTGGTTGTGAAAAAATACACCCCCTATCATTTAAATAGACACATTTTTTCAAAATTCTAGCATATATCCATGTGTATATAAGAAGACACTTTGTATAGTTTGACTTTTACACGGCTTTTAATCAGAATAAACGATGCCACGCCTATTTCCCAAAAATTGTATTAAAAAAAAACCTTGTTTTTGCTATAGAACGATTTTGCACATACATTTTAAGCAAATATTGATCAGCCACACTACGCAAAAGATCTAAAAATACCATACCTGCACACATATAATTTCGTGACTTTTTTCTTGTAGCACGTTTTTGTTAAATCAGTTTGAGCCTTCAAAACCAAAGTTATCCGGTCGAGGCAACCATAATTTTCTGGTTGTCCTTTTCACTGCGTAAGCTCTACAAAATGCAGTCGTGATTCATTACGACGCCTTATTTCTGTAGTTGTGGTCTACAATCACCACAAAAAGAAGCTGCTCTCACAATGGAGCTTCAATCTTTCTCATGGTCACTTTTTGTTTTCCGTACGACGATGAGCCTCGGCTACAGCTGCCAACGATTTTTAAACACCTTTTGATTTTATACGTTAAATCTCGCCCATAAATTCAGCGATCTAGGAATTCTTCAATTTGCGCAATTTGCATTTCTATTGAAGTGTATCAAAAATATTATATGAGCAGATTTAACAAATTGTCTTCATCTTTTCACTGAATTTCTCAAAGATTAATCATTCTTCGAAATAAAATCAAGCCAAAGCCCACAACACTAGGTTTAAGCTCGGATCTCGTGAAAATGTGCCTATTCAAGTGAAATGGGGTGTATTTATATTTCAAGCCCTTTACAAACATAAAAATTTTGTGAAAATATTATTTTATAAACATCTTCAAATAATTTTCTATTATTTATTCAGGGTTATGCGCTCAAAAATAATTGCAATACAGTGAAATCTCGATATAACGAAGTCGAGGGGGTTTGACAAATGCTTCGTTATATTTATAGAATATCAAAACCTCGATACAACGAAAAATTTAAAATTTTGGAATGAAAAATCCGTCTAATTTCTATAATAACGGGACTCTAACCAACAACTTTTGAGTAGCGACTTCGTTATGAAGAGGTTTTTTTTCTAACGGGACACTAACCATAGGTACTGAAGGTTTTCATGCCCAAAATTTCTTCATTATATCTATGGGCGTTTTTTAGGGGACTCAGCAAAGATTTTATTATGTTGTGTTTTTAGTTTTATCAAGGTTCGTTGTTATATCGAGGTTCCACCGTATTACATTTCTTTTTTTTTTAATAAATGCTTAAGTCTTAATATTCTATACTGCTCTTAGGCGTATTGTAATAAAAACATCTAGGACAAAAACAAAATGAAGGAAAAACGAAAGAAAAAAAGAAAGCAGTGAATGTAGCCAACTCACAATACAATTAGTCCTTTGTAACTAAATATACTCATCTACACTGGGAATATACTCGTACTTACATATATATTAATTATGCTTAAATTGTATTGTGTGTATATATATATATATTTATTAGTACATTATTCCGTGCTATAATACATACAATACATGTTTCTATACTCCAAACAAAAAATAAAAAATAAAACAAATCAGTAAAAAATTATAAAAAACTAAGCAAAAATATGTGACAAGTATTTTTCAAACTAGGATTACCAACTACAAATCAACCAAAGCAAAAAAAAAATTAAATAAAATAAAAGCGTGACGGTTCCCTACTGAGCTGTCATTGGTGAAAAAAAACTAAAAAGCTAAAATGACATAAAATGAAATACAATAAAATCAAATGAAATACTTACATATAATAAATTTATGAACAAAAAAAAAAACAAGAAATGCTACCAATCCGTTGGTGCTCACTCGTATATTTTTCAAATCCACAAATCCATTACCTTGAAAATGTATGAAATAA
Organism: Rhagoletis pomonella; assembly: GCF_013731165.1. Classification (NCBI taxonomy): domain Eukaryota; kingdom Metazoa; phylum Arthropoda; class Insecta; order Diptera; family Tephritidae; genus Rhagoletis; species Rhagoletis pomonella. The sequence goes on along the minus strand of NW_023460821.1, from coordinate 22,896 downwards.
AACAACCCTAAGCTAGGCAAAACGAAATATGTATTATAAACCACAAAAAATTGTATTTGAAGGGGCAAAACTTATCAACTAAAAGAACTAAATTTGTGAAGTGAGAGTAAATGAAATCATGCTTATATACATAAATACCTACATACATATATTAGTTACATATACATGCATATATAGTATATATACATTCAATATATATACATATTATATATATACATTTATATATACATACATACATATACACATATGTACATGCATAGTTTAAATGTTTGTGTATTCGAGCATTATCTGCAACAACTTTTATTAACTAAAATAAGCAACAACATTTAAGTGAAAATGAAAAACAAAATCTAAAAAATACAAAAAGAAAAAGCAAAAAAAAAACGGTGAAACTTCCACACCAAAACAAAACCAAATCACAAAATGTAATCTTTAAATTGTGTATTGTTCCATATTATAAAAACAATAAATTAAATAAAATTTTAAATTACAAAAAAATTAGTGTTCGTCTTTTTTTGTGCAATTTGCTGTAAGTAAAAAAAAATGTAAATTGCTTTCGTGGCTGCGAATCTTTCGTAAAGTTTCAGGCGCAACAGTACATTTAAATTTTAACCGTTTAATAAATAGTAGAGTGCCAGTTACTGTCGAAATTCGACCGTTTTTCTGGTTTTTAAGAGCCTTGGAGAGGTTTCCTAACTTAACACGTACATATGTAGCTAAACTTATAAGGTACAAAGTAACTTACCGGAAAATTTTCTGCTTTGGAACTAAAACGTCACTACAATTTTTTATATTTTTTAAGGACTTCGGCAGGCCTTGGAATCGGCCCGATACATTGCAGTTTATCGATAAATTTCAATGATTTGATACATATCGATAATTTTATGAATTTCAAAAACTCGATAAATTTCGATAACTCAAAAATTTATATACTTTGGAAACCTTTATAAATTTTTAATTTTGACGCTCCATATTTTTTGAAAGCTATCGAAAAATTTCGATAACTCGATAAACTTATATAACCTTGAACTTTCGACAAATCGATATATTTTGAAAATTCCATAAAATTCGATTCGATAAATCGACCACTTTCAATAGATCAATAATTATCGATAACTCAGTAAGTTTAAAGAACTCGACACATTACGTTAACTCGATAAACTTCATTAAGTCTATAAATAACGATAATTCAGTAAATGTAGATAACTTGATAAATTTCTTTGACTTGAAAAATTTCCCATACATTTTTAAAGCTCGATAACTATCCATAAATTTCGACAACTCAATAAACATTGATTAATTTGAATAGTTCGATACGTTGCGATAACTCGATAAATTTCGATAAATAAATTTGATGATTCGATAAATTTCGGTATCGAAAAATTTCAATTAATTTTCTTACTCTTTAAGTTGCTCTAATTCTAATGTAATCCGTGGAATACCTCATTAATGTCCTGCATAAGTAGTTGGCCACTCTCCACATGTGGAAGTCTGGGAGAGTTTTCACTAGTAAGACTTGAGAAACATGCCAACAAAGTGGAGTCTTATCGAAGAAAATTTTTATTTATTTTTTGCTTATGTAAAATTTGAGCGATTTAGCTCCAGCAGCTGTTGAAACACACAAAAAAAATCCGTTAAATGGGAGGTATGCGTGGTTTCGGTACGATTTCAGCCATTTTCAAAGCCAGCCTACCAAGGTCAAGAGCAACCTCCACAACAAATTGAGATGTCTTATATTATACTAGAGGTATCGTGTGCACTGACGATCGGGCGAACAGATATGGCTCACTAGATTTCTCGCTCCTTTCGAAAAACTGATAACAGTAATCGAAAGATCATATTTAAAAAAATAACCTGCATCTATAACTCAAAATCATCAAAATGGCGCTTACGACAATGTTTTACCCAGGCGACGATATATGTATGTATGTATGTCACTATGCCATATCAGAAATATACATAAATAGCATTTCTTGCACTCGGGATTAAAGTAAACATAAATCAAAAAAAAAAAACTGTCGCCGAGTGAGAACAATCGTTTAAAGCAGTGGCTATTGTGGAAAAATTTATAAATTCTTATTTTTTTTAACAGCACGACTTTGTTTAGTTTATGACTATTTTAATCCCACACAGCTGCCGCGAAAAAACGTCACATCTTTGCTAGAGTATCATGATAAGATTTAATGAATCGTAGTATTCGTTTATTTACATAAAGATCTACTTAAAAATATTCTGCTGCGAATTACGTAGAATTTTGTTTGGTAGATAAGTAAAAAACTCGAGTGTGTTACGTCGAAAAATGTATCTTTCCTTTTCTTCTTCATTAAATAAGATATTAGTGGCCTGTCTCTCTGGCAAAAGAGTAGATGAGCTCAAGCAACGACAGTTGAAAACAGCAAGTGCAGACGAAGAGGTCGGCTCCGAGCCCTTACTGCACGCCGCAGCAGCAACTGCCCCATCCTGCTCAGGAGTCAATTCCGCCTCCTTTAAAGAGGAGCAGAAGAGAGGGATTGGCTTCGAATCCCTTCCATCACTCGAAGTTTTGTTGGTTGGGTTTTGATTTTGGTTTGGTTTTTAGTTTGGTTTTTGCTTATTTATGTTCATCTTGTTCGTACGACCACCTACCCGACGAGGTGGGCGCAGTAGTCTAGGTCGTAATATGGGGAATTCAAACGGTCCACCACAGCAGCGCCCCATGCCTCCCTGAGGCGACCCGGTGTCAGGAAGGCGCCGTTAAAATACAGCCGCTCTGGTAAACCCCCTGGCTGCAAACCTTCCAATGGGCACGGTGTCGCTTAACACCCTGGATTAGGTGGTCGGCAGTTCTTGGTCATCGTTCACAAGCAGCCCGAACCATAGGAAATGGAGTGCACTCGCACAGTAGCCGGAGGTAGAGACACAATTACACTACCAGCCGTTGTTAAGGTCTGATTGTGATTCGACTAAGTCCCCGCACCAACGGCAAGGTGCCTGCCCTAGCGTAGCAGCGTAATCTTTCCAAATGTTATCTTCTTACATGACAACGTAAAATGTCTAACAATTGTTACTATTTGACTTCAACGTACCATATACATATGTATGTATGAAGTGTATATTTATCTATATACATATGTATGTACATAACTGTGGAGATTTGAAAAAAGATCTCTGGAGTGAGGCCATTTTCTCTTCAAAGCAATAATTAACTGAATTCTCATATGATATTTTAATTTTTAATCGTTAAAACGACTAGTTTAAGATGTTATCTTAATGAAAGTAAAAAAAATTAAAAATTTGTATTTGCAAGCTCCTTAAAATTATGTAACTCAAAATTCCAAGCTACAGAAAGCAAAGAAGTTGTTTTGTCAAAAGTTTCTAGATATGTATGTACATATGTATGCATGACAGATATCCGGAAACAGAGTTAATGATGAAATTCGACTAGGACCAAAGCTATCTGGCACCTTAATCCTATAAACACAACTTTGTTAATTAAATTATTTAAGATTTCATCAAGCTTCATACATACATATTTACATATTTGATACATGTCCATGCTTGTGTACGATTGCGATTGTTAAAGGCACCTCTGAGAAGCGTGGCTGGCCGCCTGCGAACAATTACGATATCTACGAGTAGGTAGTCTATTTAGATGGGGAAATACTACATCACATTAGTACTCATATACATATGTATGTATGTACATACCTCACTCAGATATGTAAATACTGGCGCTAATCTTGATGTTTTAAATATTTGTCTACAAAGCAAATATAATTTAACAAATTAATCAGCACAAAAATAACAAAAACCGCAATGTAAAGGAGTACAAAAGATGCCACAAAAAGGAGATCGCTTCAGACAAAGCAGTCCCATTGGGAAGTGCGAAAGTTCGGGCATTGACTCATGAAAAATTCGTAGTGAAATATATTTATTTGAAGAGGTGAACTGTGAAAAGTGATTTAATATCTACAATTAAAAGTGAAGAAGAAAATATTTTTTATAAAGTAATTCCAATGGCTATAGATGCGACAACAAACAAAATGCCTGGTAAATTGCATTTATCATACATATATGTATATATGTTCATATGTATGTAAATATAGAGTGATTTCAAATGAAATTGTGAAATTGGTTTACGTAATGGGCATTTTTCCTCAGCAGAAGCCAGCACTATAGAAAGCAAGAATCCGAACGAAACACTTACGAATTTAAATATATCGTCTGAAAAGCCACCAGAGCCGCCTATTAAAGATGTGCCAGCAGATTTTGAGACCGCCATGGAAGTGGCAGGTTTCGGTACTTTCAATATTTTGTTGATAATTTCTGCACTTCCCGCTGCTATAGCCACAGTGGTGGAGACCTCGACGATGTCATATATCTTGCCGAGCGCTGAGTGTGATCTCAAATTGACACTGCTCGACAAGGGGCTTTTGAATGCAATCACATATTTGGGTGAGTATATACAAAGTGATATGAGTTGTGTTAATATAATTCACATTTTTTCGACTGAGAGTGTGGCGTGTGTAGGCCAAAATATTGAAAGTCCAAAACCATACTTACAAGTCTAAGAAGTCAGATTACACTGTAGGGACGCTAAAATTAAAATGAAATTAATTTAAAAAAAAACAACGCCGAGACACATAAATTTTATTTTAAATCAATTCAGTTTTCCCAACACATTTTCATTTTAAGTTGGTCTTGCGATTGAAAAAATTCAGACTTTAACATGGAAAATGTTACTCATACGCCATGTACGATATGGCGCATGAGTGAGTGACATTATTTCCTGCTCCTATTTCATACAGAGAAAATATTGCATATTTTCATTTGACCATTCACAACTTATTTATTTATCCATCGATTTTCATCGTTAGTGGCTTGATTTTTTTTTTGCGCAAGAACAGGCTTTAATGTATATGAAAAAAAATTACAAAAGATTGGTGAATTGGTAAATTTTTTCCTTGTTAAAGTTTGAATTTTTTTTTATAAAGTTTACGTTTTTTTGTGTCATTTCAAAAATTGAGATTTTTCCTACAGTGTAATTTGAGAAAATGTAATTATGTAGTACAATAAAAGTATAAACTAAAGCTTGGAATCCAGCTCTCAAGAAAAATCACAAGAAATATTTTTCATTAGTTCTGTTGCTTGAAAAATACTTTGCTTTTGATGTAAATTTTCTTGATGTAATAAATATACTAGCATTTTTTGTTTAGGGCTGCAAACTGATGTAAGAAATTTTGATAAAATAAAAATTCTTTTCCATTTCTTGTGCGTCAATTTATACGATTTTTTTGTTTTTCTTGAGAACTGGTAACATGGAAATGTGTAAGAAAATTTTATTTCTTATATTTTCTTTGAAATTTTGTTGTATGAAAAAAGGAAAAAATTTAGAAAATGTGAAAATTTTTTACCTCTTGCGACACAATTTGACAAGGTGGTTTCTTCGGCTAATTTGCCGTGCCCTACCCGCATAGTTCAAAAAGTCTCCCACACCAATTGACCCGTTCTACTATACACACTATGTACCTACACATTTAAGAAATGATTAATACTCGTATAAAAATTTAAAAGTTTCCCTTTTTTGTTAAAAATACTCAACAGGCATGATTTCTTCAGCGATAGTGTGGGGTTATTTCGCGGATACGAAGGGTCGCAAAAAATTGCTCGTCTTCGGTTATTTGAGTAATATTATATCCGTACTAGGTGGTGCCTGCAGTCAAAATGTCATACAGCTGATGGTCTTCAAATATATCTCAGGATTTATGTATGGAATATGAAATTTTTTTTAAATATGTTCCATTAAAATGTACCGCAATTTATAATTTCAACAGCATGTGTGGTCCTTTCGCTGTCCTAATGAGCTACTTAACGGAGTTACATGGCAAGAAACATCGTTCCCGTGTTATTATGTTCGTGGGACTTATGTTTTCAGTGGGCAACATATCACTTCCCCTAGTTGCACTGGGTGTTTTACCCAGCCATTGGGATTTCCAGCTATTGGGTTTGCAATGTGAGTACACATACACGTATTTTGTATCGATTTCATTTTATTTGCAATTAATTTACGCATGTGTATTTTTAATATTTTTTCTTTGCTTAATTTTTCTATAGTTCACTCTTGGCAAGTATTTTTGGCCATAAGCGCTATACCTTGTCTGTTTGGAGGCACGTTACTCAGTTTTTTTCCCGAGAGCCCAAAGTTCCTAATGTCTCAGGGTCGAAATGCAGAGGCATTGCGGGTTTTTCAGCGAATATATGCACTTAATTATCGTAAGAAACGTGAAGATTATCCGGTAAGAAATTATTTATTGTTTATTATATTCAATTTTACGGCAAACTAAGATAATCGCACACTTACATATATACAAAAGCAAAATCATAACTTTTGCTAAGATAACAATAGAAATAGATAAAATTTCTAAGTTGAGTTTTAAATTCTGGGGTTTAATTCATACATGCGTGAAGGGTGTCTTATTCTATCTCTCGCTTTTAAGCGCATAACATACATAGATGGTCGCCCGACTTAAATTGTGTTCAAAGATCACTGAACAATTAAATGTACACCAGAGCGGTAGCGTTGCGTGGACCTTAGGCGGCAGATAATATTGCTCAACGCTCTTATTTACACTGCCGGCAAAAGGTATTGGCACAGCAAATTTTTCCCAATATATGCAACAACTTTTTTTTTTCTAGTATTTTTCCGCCAATTTTTTTATAAATATATGGTTCATTCTAAAACAAAAAACATAAAAATATAATGCCTAAACTTTATGCAAAACTCACGAAAATTAAGCAAATTTTCATGCAAATTTTCAACTTTTTAATCAGATTTTTTAGAATTTTTTGGAGTATGCAGATTTGTAGCCCAAGCAATTTTGTTATAACAAAGTATAAGTTTTATGTTTTTCGAAAATACTTTACAAAAAATGCAAAATACCTTCAACAAAAAAGTTCTAAAAAATCAATGCGATTTTAGACTAACTCCGAACTTGCAGTTTTTTTAATAGAAAAAATTCTAAAAAATCTGTTTAAAAAGTTGAAAATTCGCTGAATTTTCGCGAGTTTTGCACAAAGTTTAGGAATTATATTTTTATGTTTTTTGTTGTAGAATGAACCATATTTTTATAAAAAAATTGGCGGAAAAATATTAGAAAAAAATATGAGCATATATTGTGAAAAATTTGCTATGCCAATACTTTTTGCCGGCAGTGTAGGTTTGTTTGTAGTATTCAAACTGTGAAGAAACAAAGGCGAATTAATACATGGTGATAGCAGGAGTAAAAAAGCAAAAATTTACATGTACTTTATTTTTGCTTTGGCGGCATAAACTGTTAAAATCTGTAAGAGGGTATGTGGAAATGCAAACAAAATTTTTTAATTTGACACAAGAAGCCGTGCGGCGAAACACATACAAAAAATCAGCTGATCTAGTAATACCACCTTATATAAATTCGCCTTAGTAGAAACGTTTGGGCTCAAACTCAACAATAACTTACAATTGAACATTTTAAACCTGTATGTTTATGAAAATCTCCTTATCTAATTTTATTGTATCCATAATCAAAAACATATGTAAACTGATAAGCTGTAAGATAAAGTTCAAAGGCGTATCGCCTCTCCTTGTAGGTCATTATAACGTTAATTCAAATGCAACTCCGCTTAATTGCACTGAAGGTTGTATTGGTTAATTAACTATGTAATCAAAAAATGTATATTACTTTGTGGTGGCTGCCGTTTAGCCCAGCTTATAGCGCCGTCAGAATGGGTACTTTCGCGTTGGTGCCGGAAAACTATGCGAAGGAAGTGTCGTACGGCAACGTAGCGAGACGCCGCAATGAAGGCGTTGCTTATGTAAACAAAAATCAGCTGTCCTTACAGCATTACAGCATGAAACAAAAATACAAGATCACGCACGAACGCGACGTTGTACATGTTTATAACTGGTTTTGAGAAAAAAGTTTGTGAAAGCGGGTTTGTCAGCTGAGTATTTGTATTCATCACTAGTACCAATATTTTACATTTTTATTTAACTTAAGAAAAGTTAACTTAACACAAAAACACGTTTTAAAGAGTTTTAATGAATAATGGTGCTGCATTTATATGGTATGAAGCCATATGAACTGTTGATACAATAAAATAGAGGGACTACATGTTCCAATGAGGAATTCAATGGTATCGAGTCGGATGTATATACAATTTTTTTCATATGGAAAATGATAGGGAGATACTGTTAACATACTGTTGTGATACTGTTCAGCGTTTTGAATTATGACAAGTTTTACTCTCTCCTATAAAATTAAGGCAACCTCACATACGAGGTTTTGCATTTTCTTGATACGCGGTTTTGTACTTTAAACGACGATATGTAGAAGTATTGCATACATATGTATTTTGGTGCCTTTTCAAGTTTAAAATTCATTGAGAAACGAAAGAAAACAAAAACTGTTTACCCACAAAAAAACGTTTAAATGGAAGCATGACACATGAAAAAATAGCAATCCACAAGGCTTTATTGGCAGTAGGTCCTTTTTTAAAGCACATTAAAAAAAATAAACTTCTAGTTTCGAAGTTAGCACAAAATGAAACTTTTTTGTTTGTTGTTTATAAAAAAAATACTTGCCAAGTATATATGTAAGTCAAAATTGTTAAATATATGAACATATATCGCTTTCATTCATTTCTTCATAGAGTTGGTGCTTCTTTTATGGGAAAATTCATACGGCTTATGACCAGATTCATACCATGTAAATGCACCATAATTTTACCTAAATTGTGTGTTTGAAATTGCTGAAAACTATTTTGGTTTTCGTTGTTTCTTTGCTTTGTTTTTTTTTTCGTGCAAATTCCGGCGTAAGTACAGGAAAGCGTATTGAACGAAAAATTCAATCAGTAAAAATTTAGAAAAACAGCCAAAAATGTCTCCGTTCCAAAACGGTTTTCGGTACTTGTCTGTACATACGCCATCGTGTACAGTTTCGTACACTATCAGCTGATTGCCAAAAAATGCCTACAGCTGAGATCACTGTTTTTTGGCATGTGTTCTTATCTTTTACAATTTCTTTTATTTCTATTACAATTTATTCAAAATACACTAACACACTGAACCAAAAAAACCAATAAATTAATCAGCTGTTCATAAAACTAGCAACTTTTTGCTGGTTTTACGTTTTCGTACTTTCTTGCATATTTCACTCATTGGGAGTAAATATTAGCTCACTCTCCGAAATTTGGTTACTGGCAAGTTACTGGATATTTTTTGCTGGAGAATACGAAAACACAACTAATGTATCCGAAAATGGTATCGGTAAACGGGCAAAACTCCGCATTTCATCCACTTTTTTCCTTTTTCGTATCGATTTTCGGATTTTTTGCTGGATGTGTTGGAATATTTTGAACTATTTGTTTTTGTGTTACTTTTATTTCGTCAAAAAGCGGTCGCCCCTCAACAAACAATGCCAAACCTCCGAGTGTACTTCTGCTATAAAAAAACTTCTTCGGAGAAGGAGTAAAAGAGTAGATCACTCCATTTATGTCATAATTTCAAGAAGCAGAAGATAAATTGGAGGAGAGGTTCGGCCAAACACGTAGAAATCTTTTAAGAGCCAAACATTCATTTATTGGAATCAAATATGATATATTGTTCATCCCCAAATAACGTAGGATATAATTTTCTTCGAAAAACTAAACATTTTTATTGAGAGATATAACTTTGAAATTTCGCTAAAAATTAACGGAAATGGTCTTATATTATAAGTTTCAAATTTTGTATATATGTAATACTTAGGGGACGATTTTAATACCTTTTGTAAACAGCCGGTCCGATCAAATGGAAGCAACATACTTTCAGATACAATAAAAGTTCATTTCTTTGTATGAAATTTGAGCATTAAATTATGTTACTCATACGCCACGTATCCACGCATTGCATCAAACTTAATGGGAGAACAATAACTATTGATACCACTACTTCCCACAGCAATTATGTAGGGAAATTCTTCCTTCACATTTCTAAACGTTATCGGTCCAAACGAATTGGGACACCCTTTTGATCCTCAGTGTTGACAGTTTTTATCTAATATTAATTAGTTTTTTTATAAAAATATACCATATTCTACCATAAAAACCATGTAAATCCGATTTTCAATCTTTGTACGAATTAAAAAAAAAAAATCTAAAAAAGTTGCCTGTATTCAAGTAATAACAGTATAATAAGTTAGTAAGATTTTTTAGAAAAGTTTTGGCCATTTTTTCTAAGCATTTTCTTCCATAACAGTTTTGTGGAGCATACTTTGTATGGAAGAAAATGCGAAACAACGTCAATAAAAATAAATGTCAAAAATTAACGGTATTTTGCAGCCAGTTGAAATGTGCACTTATCATACTAGAATTGAATGGGCTACGAAACTGCATACCCTAAAATTTTCTTAAAAATATTATTAGCTTATACACTGGCGGTTACTAGAATAGAGACAGCCTCTGTTGATTTTTGTTTTTTTTTAATCTGTATAACCTTTAAAATCGGATTTACGTGGTTTTTGTTGTACAATATGCTCTATTTTTGTATTATTTTGAGTTAAACAATTCCTCGGCGAGTCAGTGAAATACCAGCATTGGCGGAGAATTCAATACTTTATGGTCGAAGCTTTTTTTTGTCACAGGAATCTTTTTACATTTAATATTCTACATTCATACCATCATATTCTTCGAAATAAAAAAAATCGTCCATGAAAATGGTATTTATGTACGATCTCCGCTGCTTTTGATTCGTTCCACAGATTAAAGAACTCGTCAACGAACAACTCGCCGCTGAAAAGACAAGTGATGCATCGACAGTTAGCATAGCCACAATTGAAGAGGCAGCACCGAAAGAGAAATCCTCTACACCTAATGTGTCCACAAAGGAAAAGAAGCCAACTGTAGGCCTTCGTCAGGGGTTGCAACAGCTACGCCCTTTGCTAATGAAACCCTATCTCGGCCTATCTATACGCGTCTATCTGATGAACTTCGCCATTTTGTTTGGGTAAGTTAATTTTTTTTTATTATTATTATACATATTCATTAGGCTGGACCTTAAAATATCAACATCTAAGTTTTGCATGGAGCACCCATTTATTTTATTCTGCGTACAAAATGAAGACATCCGCGAAAATTTAGAAAGTTTAAAAAATATAAGTTCTTTTTAAATCGAGAAAGTTCGAAAATTTCAACATTAAAATTCATAAACTCACTGAGTTATAGCTGCGCAATGTCAATTTTTTTTTTAAATTTTGCCGAATAAAAAACAAACATCAATTTTGTTCAAACCCAGGTAGCGAAACCTGATTTTATTTAATTTTGAAATATTCGTGGAAGTCTTTACGTAGAATTTTTAAGAACCACCCTAATGCGTATGTGTGTCATACATTCTAATAAAAAATAAGTATATACATACTTTTAATATTTGTCTTTTAGTCAAAATACTTTGCGTCTATGGGTGCCACAAATGTTTGCCTCGATTGAGGAATACGAACAGCTACACGGCACTGAGAGTGCTACAATGTGCACCATCTTGGAGTACAGCGTTAATAAGACGCATACACAAATAATAGATTCGGCTTTGGGACAATGTCAAGTGGTGAGTTAACGAGTGTTGATAGAGATTTAGTTTGGGGGTTGGTGTTGGTTGATACTTTCGACAGGCTGAGAAGATCACGAACGAAGAGAACGAATTTCCGCAAAACCTTGGGAAATTTAATTTGGAGTCAGACCGCCTAAGCCTAAGGGTAGTGCCTAATTTGACAAGTGATGACGGAAATTCGTTACAAAATAGCTCACTTAGTCATACATTCATTTGCTAATCCCCTAACTTTCCTTCTTTATCTTATACATATGTATGTATGTATGTAGGTCATCACAGCCGCCTCCTATACAAATAATATAACAGTAGCAGTTGCTGGCTTTATAGGCTATCTACTAGCTGGTTTTATTGTTAATCGCATCGGCAGTAAAATATTGCTGAGTAAGTGTTTTGGAATATTATCGACTGGCAGCGAAATCATTATACTAGTTTGATCATCATTTCTTTCAGCCATCGGTACAGTATCCGCAGGACTTTGCGAAATCGGACTTTATTTCTCAGTATCTTCTTTGAGTACTGCCATTCTCGCTTCAATTTCTGTGACATTGGGTAGCATATCAGCTATGTCCATTCTCAGCTCATCGGTCGATCTATTTCCCACGTCGTTGAGGTGAGTTAAGCGATCTTTGGTTTTAACTTATTTGGAATCACCAGTGTTGCCGTTGTGCGACTAAAGGGGCAATTTGACCCTTTTTAAGCGTCAATACCCTTTGACCCAACTTTTTGAAAATATTGATTTTTCGACCCTTTTCCAAAATTATGTGCGACTTTTGCTCTCTTCAGAGATTTTTTAGGAAATGTTAACAGAACCATTCTATCAGAAAAGAAGTACGAAAAAATGCACCTCTAAAGGAAATGCAATTCTTCTCCTTTCAGCAACTAGATTTATGTGTTTTCAAACATACTGTTTTGTGTAAAGCTTGTTCCGCTATTTTCTTTTTAAATTCAACAGATTTATCCTTCTACTAGTAAAGAAAAGCAAAAATAATATGGTGGCCCTCTTTTCGTCAATGACACTTTTTTTGCGACTTTCTGAAAATTCTCAACGGCAACACTGGGAATCAACCAACGTTCGAAATAGATAATAAGGTTGTATACTTTCGATTCTTGAAAAAATTCGTTACAGAACAATGATTGTGTCTTTGGCAATGATGTTTGGTCGCATGGGTTCAATATTGGGTAACATACTTTTCCCCATTTTCATGTCTCTCGGCTGCATTCCACCATTCATCATGCTCACCTTCGTAATGTGGTGTAAGTTAAATATTATAAATCATCAATTATTAAATATTTTTTTTAATTTCATTAATTCAATTTTCGTGGTTTTATTTCAGCTGCTGGAATTATGTCTGCATTTTTACCAAATACCAAAAAGACGGTTTTAAAGTAGAATTAATTAAATTAATTATTTTCTATTTATTCGTTTAGTCGTCTTTACACACATAGATACATACATGCATACATACATTGTGAGATTATTTATTGCGTAATTTTTAAGATAATTAAATTTCTAAAGGATCGGTGTATGTGGATACTAATACATACATACATATGTTTTGTACATAAATCAATTTGGAAGCTAGCTGTTATTAAAAGTGAAATATAATTGGGGTATTCACAACGGTGTCGTAAAAAGAAAAAAGTCAGCTATAAATATTTCTCTCAACACAAGATTGGGTAACTATGGCCAAATAATGTAACTATATATAACCAACCAATTTGGTGAGAGAAATATATTCACCTGACTTTTTTTCTGGGTGTAAGTTAAGGGAATCAAAATTGTGGAAACAAGTCGAAGATGGGTGAAGTTAAATGAGAACGACAAAGCAGGATCAAAACTAACTTGGATGACGGTACTGATTACTTTATGTCGTTCTGCGACTTTGACTTCAGGATTCAGGAAATTTCCAACTAGGGAAGATTGCGATGCTGGCCTTACGACGTGAAATTATGCTATTAGCAACTAAATCGATTACTCAAAAATGGAAAACGGCATCGGCGTGGGTCTCTAATCGGAGGTCTTACAAGTAGTCATATCTCCGGAATGATGACTGCAGGTCTCTTATTCTATTCGTTGATAGCCAAGTGGCATTAAAAGCTTTATGACCCAAATTGGTGAATATGTACAAGAATTGTTAGGAAGGTCGCGTATCGCTATCATTACTTGGTCACCTCAATGCCGTTTTCGTGGTGGGTTGCTGGACTTACGGGTACTTAGCAATGACGCAGTGAACTAAATAGCCGATGAGATGGTTAGACAAGGTTTGGAAATGCAGATCAAAAAGGCGGATAAGTGATCTATGGACCAGCGAGACGGCTGTCAAGTTTCAAGGTTAATATGGTCGAGGAGTAACAAGAAAGCTACTGAGGAACGTTCTCCAGACAAGGCGATTCAAGCTTTGGGATTTTGCCTTTTCACCAGCTTTGTAGAGATAACAACTGCAACTCTCGGGTATTTCACATTATTTATGCATACATATTTATGACCGCTCCTAAAGTGCTATAATTTTTACTTGTATTTTTTAAAAACACATCATTCTTCTTATAAATAAATTTACAACCGAGTTTATCTTTGATGCAAGCTCATAAATAGTAACTGTGTAGTAATTTTGATGGCTGCTATTCATATATGTACGTATATATATATATTCATACATACATACATACACATATGTATGTACATTAGACTGCATCACCAAAAAAAGTTGTGGTTTTTCCACCGGGATTACAAAATTTATTATATTTTAAGACGTCCACCAAAATATTTCGGAAAAATATTAAGATTTAAGCGAGCTGGACCGATTTGAAAATACCTCCAATAATGAAGTTTTTTATGAATAAAAATAGTTTCTTAAAGAACTTTTTGAAAAAAGTCCCCTCAGATCACAAATTAGATTAAGCTTAAAAAATCTGCATAAAAATATTTAAAAATCTTTTCAACGGAATCGTAAGAAAGAGATTTTTGATGCTGTTTTTTTACTTTTTTCAAAGATTGGTTTACGAAAAACTTGAATAACTGGGCCAAAAATGTTTTGATGTAGACTTATGGGATCTCAGTAGAAAGGTATTTTCACACTGTTTTTATTTCTGGCCAAAAAAACGTCATTCGTGTCCCATCTTGCATCATAAAAAGGGTGAGAAAATACCTTTCCAATGACACCTCTTAAGTCTAAATCGGAAGAGTTTAGGTTCAGTTATTCAAGTTTTTTCTATACCAATCTTTGAAAAAAGTTAAAAAACAGCATCAAAAATCTCATCATTACGATTCCGTTCAAAATTTTTTTAAATTTTTTTTTTAATATTTTTATGCAAATATTTTAAGCTTAAACCGTTTTATCATTTGAGGGGATTTTTTCAAAAAAAAATTTAAGAAACTATTTTTATTCTATTCTTGGAGGTATTTTTGGAGGTATTTTCAAATCGGTCCAGCTCACTTAAATCTTAATATTTTTCCGAAATATTTTGGTGGTCGTCTTAGAATATAATAGATTTTATAATCCCAATGGAAAAATAGTACCGATTTTTTTTTTGTATGGGGAGTGATGCAGTCTAATGTACATAAATGCACATTCGAAGTGCATATGTAAATACGAAACCAAATAAAATCTTGCTGTAAAGGTGTAATAGCTGCAATTTCCTATTTATTTAAACAACGATTAGATAATAAACTGGATCTGTATTAGAACGGGTCAATTTTTACTTATACAAAACAATTAAATAAATACCTCCTCTAGTTTGAAAACTTTCTACCCTGTAGAGAGCTAATGGATTAAAATGTTCTACAAAATTATTCCGCGTTAACTTATACATATATGCCCATAAACTACATAAATATTTCGTACAGACAAGAGACTTAATCCTTTCTCCACTTATTCTAAAAATACTCAAACAAAAAATTGCAAACTTAATACGGCCAAAAATTTTGATCTGAGAATGGAAAAAGATTTGGAGGTTTCACTATAAGGGTTTTGGACTCTTATCCTGAGTTGAAATCATTCCACTCCCAGACAACGACCCTGCAATTGTTGCACAGAGTAATGTATGCCGACGTCTGCACCTCTTCATGACAAAGACGGCAATCCGCCTATGTGGATGCGCCAATTCGGTGAATGTGAGAGCTCAGGTGATTATAACCGGCTAAGCAACCAATAAGCAACTTGATGTTAGCTCTATTTAAAGGATTTATGTATATCCTTCCTACCAAAAGAATAAGCCAAAAGTCTCTCCCCAAATACTTACTGCGTTCTGAGTTTACCCACATTTGGGTTATCAGTCTCGAGGAGGATCAACTGAGTCCATAAAAGGATTCCGGTCCCACAAGTACAGAGGATGAGCCTTCCCTAGCCAGTTAGTCGGCGGCATCGTTACCTATGAATCCGCATTGTCCAGGTGCCCAGCATATTAATAGCCATAAATATTAAAAATACTTGCAAAATAATAGCTTTGTTCCAAACGCTTTCCGGGCTGTTTCGGTAATTAGAACGTAAAAGTAAGTTACTCTCTCACAAGTGTCAAAAATGTGTCAACACGTGCCAAAACTGCCCAGAATCACAAATGCAAAATAATTTTACAAAATAATTTAAATATTAGGTTTGTTCCACACCTAATTAAAACAACAGATATGTAAAATAATAGCTTAAGAAAATCCCGCCTATCAAAGCAATGCCTTCAAAGAAACCCCGTTTTTTCGCTCTCCTGTAAAATTTGAGTGTCGTAAGATACGCGATTTTGCAATTGGTCGATGGGCGGTTTTGCAAAAACATCGACGATATACATATATTTCCGAAAATACAAATACATTTGAAAATACTTTTGAAATCATATATACATATATATCGTCACCTGCCTGAAAGGCTGTAAGTAACAAAAAATTCTAAAATTAACTTTTTGACTGATTATGATGCATTTAATCAAACGGGCAGTGTTTCTATTGACTCACATTTTTGCCTCCACGTTGCCCTCTTTGAGCATAGCAAAATAATTTTTATTTTATTTTAGGTCATCTAAACGCTTAAAAGGCTCGCATCCACGTAACCCTCGTAAGCTTACTTAGTTTTGTACGGAAACCCGGTTTATTTACGAGGTTTACACAGTTACGATGCATTTACGCATTCAGATGAATACCCTGTTTGTTATTTTCTGATCACGATCATGGTGAAATTGAAAAAAATACCTAAATAAATTTCATGTATAGCTCAATTAACGCTGTGCAATTTTAATGGCCGCAAGTGTCTATTTTATTTTCACATTGAAATCAGTTGCTGTGAAATATGAACCGATTTCCGTTTATTATGACAAACATCTGCATTTCCGCTTCCTATCTATTCTTTTTTGTGACTTTCATCATACACTCTTTTACGGAAACATTCATAATAAAACAAATAAACAGCTGCTCAATTTGACACAAGCCAGCGAAAGTGACACGCAAACAAATTCCATATCTAATCTGGATATCAACTCGAATTAAAATAGCAATTAAAAGTAATTGAATATGTCTGGCATCGAAAAATTGCAGGCGAAAATCGCCGAACTAAAACTAAAAGCTGAATTAGAGCACCAAAGAAATGCTTCAAAAGCTGCACGAGAGCGCATCGAAAAAATGTCCGCGGAAGTGGTTGATTCCAATCCCTATAGTCGCCTTATGGCACTTCAGCGTATGGGGATCGTTAAGGAATATGAGCGTATACGTGAGAAAACCGTTGCTGTAGTGGGCGTTGGTGGCGTAGGAAGCGTTACGGCAGATATGTTGACAAGGTCAGTGTGTTTTCTATTGCCTGCATCCATGCATGTTTTTTGAAATGTTTCTATATACCAGATGTGGCATCGGAAAACTTATACTCTTCGACTACGACAAAGTAGAGTTGGCCAACATGAATCGGTTATTTTTCACCCCCGACCAGGCTGGCCTATCTAAGGTGGAGGCTGCAGCGCGTACTCTAACCTTCATTAATCCCGATGTACGCATTGAGACGCACAACTATAACATAACTACTGTGGAGTCGTTCGATAAATTCCTAAATACAATATCTCATGGTGGCCTTCAGCCAAAAACGCCAGTTGATCTTGTCTTAAGCTGCGTTGATAACTTTGAAGCTCGTATGGCAATCAATACTGCATGTAATGAGTTGGGTCTAAATTGGTTCGAATCTGGCGTTTCCGAGAATGCGGTATCAGGACACATACAATTCATACGCCCAGGTGAAACTGCATGTTTTGGTTGCGCTCCCCCCTTAGTGGTGGCGGAAAATATTGACGAGAAAACGTTGAAACGTGAAGGAGTATGTGCCGCTTCACTGCCCACTACAATGGGTATAACAGCGGGCTTGTTAGTGCAAAATACACTCAAGTATTTGCTCAATTTCGGTGAAGTATCGGACTATTTGGGTTATAATGCAATGAATGATTTCTTTCCTCGCATGAGTCTGAAACCAAATACTCAATGTGATGACCGACACTGCCAGGAACGTCAAAAGGAATACCAGGCACGCCCTAAAGCTGCTGTGGAAGAGAGTGTTGTAGTAGATGATGCGCCACTGCACGAAACAAATGAATGGGGCATTGAATTGGTGGATGATTCGCTAGCTGCCGGAGGTGCAACCTCAGTAATGGCTGGTAGTGATGTTGCTGCGGGCTTGCGCCTAGCATATGATGCACCTGATAATATAGCGACAGATGAACCAACAGTTGCCGCAACTTCTAATGTGGATTTAGATGAATTGTTTGCGCAAATGAAGGCATTATAAGGATAAGTGATAAAAATCGAGAAACTAAGTTATTCCATCAATTAAGACTCTAAACCGCATTATTTAATTTTATACAAACGTGTACTACAAATAAGCAAGCAAGATATTCAGAATATAATGATAGCTTACCCCTAAGCATTTGTTTTCGTTCAAATATTTTAGTTTTTTCATCTACATGATATGTATACATATATACTTTATAGTTAATTCATTTCTATGATGAAGGCAAGTCATCGTAATTTCCGCTGGAAATGTATATCAAAATTAAACCACTTCCTTGTTTTTATGATTCTCCACATTCCGACTACAATTCAAAATACGACCCTAATCGCGTGTACTTAATAAACACAGCTTTTCACCTTAGCAATCACTGAACACACCACGTTGAGATCTGTCAAGCGGCAAATTTTTGTTGTCGTGTCCTCAATTATACGCTGTGCCACACAAATTTTTGCATTTTTCGAGTTGTTGAGTTATTAAACTTTCAAATGACCAATAAAAAGGAAGAAAAGCCACTGCCTGAAATTGAGGTGAGTCGAAAGTATTTTATGGCATGTTTCTACCTCCATGGAGACTCGTACAGATCTTATTTTTTTGTACACGTCAACTCGCAGGCGCCGCAAATAACATATGTACATACATATAACTGCGCTAAACTTGATCTAAATTAATTTTACAGGTTGTAAAAATAAACAAATGGGATGGTTCAGCTGTAAAACATGCACTAGATGATGCAGTAAAGAATTGCCTTTTATGCGATCGACCGCAGCTGAAAGAACAATTTGGTTTGATCAATACGCGTCTGGTGCTATGCGCACTGGCCGTGGGTGTTGCTGTGTTGGCTCATGGCTGGGACTACACGCATCCCTTTCCCGAGTCGCGACCAGTATTGCTATTTAGCGTCATCGCCTATTTCTTGCTAATGGGCATACTCACTTTACACACAACATTCCGCGAGAAGGGCACGTTTGTTGTTGCAGTACAAAAGAACGGCAATAATGGACCACGCACTTGGGAAGCAAGCTCCGACATGAAGAAATACGATGACAAATATTCGTTATTTTTCTCCGTTAAAGATGCCAAGGGTGAACGGGAAGTAAGCAGTACCAAATCGTGTGCCAACTTCATTGATGCCAACGGTGTAGTATTGGACTATTTGGTGGCCAACGAAGTCAACCGTTTGTTCAATTCATTATCAGCTGGGAAAAAGGATGAGTAGCTCGTTTGAGAATGGTAAATATGGCATACCAGTACATTTATCTAAATTATAGTACACACAGTGACAGCATATGTGAGAATGATGGAGAAGAGACGAAAATAAAAGGAAACGGTATGGAGGTCGTTGATTTAGATCTGCAGCCATTGTGTGTGTAAAACCGCTTTGCGAAAAATATTTACATTTAAGTAATTGAATTTTTTCCATATATTGTAAGACTTCAATAATATGCATTTCGTTCAATAATAATATGTCTGAAACTACAATATATTGCCTTCTTTGGGTTTTTCGGAGCAACAATAGCATAATATTTTATTCCATGTTTCGTAAAACGTCCCCATAAACATACCGACTACTAAGTGGAAGATCGACCCATCTCGGCAGTCAGTTCGAAAACGCCCTATTTTAAAAAAGATTTTAAGAATTCGTTTTAAAAACTCCCTATCTCAGCTGCCGATTCAAAAACGCCCTAGATCGGCACACTTTCAATACATTTTGAAGTGAGATAGGGCATTTTTGAACCGAATTCTGAAATATCGGGCTCTTCAACCAAATTCTGAGATAGTGTTTTTCAATAAAATTCCGAAATAGGGCGTTCTTGAAAAGTTTTTTGAGATAGGGCGTTTTCGAACTGGCTGCCGAGATAGGTCGATCTTTCTTCCACTCAGCAGTCGATACAGACAAATTTTTTCATTTACTTTATACAAGTACAAGCAAAAAAAAAAAAATAAAAATTATGAAATAAAACGATCACCCTTTTTTAACATAATCCTTGAAATTAAAATAATTCAAAAGGTGCACCAAACTACTTTAGCAAAACTTATTAAAAATGTTCTTCTGTCTCACAAAATACCCAGCTATAAATCAGTCAATAATACATATTTTTTCAAAGCAAATTCAGGCACGCAACGTTTTCAATATAAAATTTTGCAAAATATAAGATGTAAACTAAAATTCGTATAAGATCTCTAATCGAAAAAATCCAAAAAATTACCATTTCCATTTCCGCAGTCGCATTTCCTCATACCTGGATTTGCACCGCTTTGTTAGATGTAAGCAAAAGGAATTCACCCAAGGCACGGTTGGTGAGTAGGTACAACAAATTTTCTCATCCAATAATTTACCATGCGCAGTTGATTTACGGCATGGTAAGCTTTTAACTGCAGTGGGTATTTTTCGTCGTCGGATGCCACCGCGTGAGGTCGATTAGCTAATGACAAATGTACGCAACAAGAACCTAAGCATTTTCGTGGAATAGATTCCCATCAATATTAAGACAGCTATTTGCGACATACCACCACACGGACTTAAAATGTCAGCGATTTATAAGCTCTTGCAGCGAATTTTAGATGGCAGAGGTATTATGTTGAGGCGTAAAGCACATTTGCACTGGCACACAGGCAAAGGCATGGAAGGTCAAGAGTCCATAGATGCCCAACGGGATTTACAAGATTTGCTCGATTTATATAAGCAGAGTGGTGAGGATACCGCGAACGAAGAAGTTGCAGCTGAAGGTCATTCCTGCGCGCCATGTAATCAAACGGCCGACAACTTAATTAATGAAAAAAAACACTAGTTTTTAAAAGCTGCAGTTTATTTTTGAGTATACAAAAGTAAAGCAACAATTTACGATATTCTAATTTGTTCCCTCATAGTCCATTTATGGTGACAACTTAACGGCAAAAGTTAATATCGTAAAGTTGTGTTCCTTAAAATGGATTTCCAACAACTCTAGTCATAGTTGCCAGTTTTAAGTGCCATTGGGGGAAAATGGCATATGTTTGCAAATAAATTCAAATCTGAAAGTAAATATATGTAAGAAAAATTAATTTTTCGTGAATAAAGTCGGTAATGAAGCGCCGATTATGATTCCATCTGAATCACAGTTACAAGAATTAAAGGAACTCTATGGCGCTTGGGTGTAGTGGAATGTATGCAGCTGAGCAGCAGGAACACTTTTCAGCAAATGTAGAAAGTTCAAATGTAGTACTACCAACGTAAGCTTAGAAGGAAAGGTTTCGTTTGGTTACGTGCATGCGTGTTTATCGAACTTTATACACTTGCGTGCATAAGTACATATGTATGTATATACTTACCTTGTTTGAATATTTTATATACTGCAAGCAAGCGCATGGAGCACAAAAATATCGCAGTGCTTAGCTTCTCGAGAAAAGATTTTACCAAACACCGGTCATGAATGCTACTAGCACCGGATGCATTTACATTTTTTTTAATTTGATCGTTTACGTCTTTTTGCTGCCACTTTTAATGTTCCATTTTGTTCACCAACATCAGCTTCATTGCTGCCGCATGCCGTGTCCTCAGCCAATTTAAGATTCAAAGCGCGACTCGCCGCTTCAGCCAAGTCATCAATTGGTGGAAACTTTTGCGCACGTGGTGTACGATTTAGACCTGACCACAACTCTAGGCGCTCTTCGGTAGGATTTGTAGCAATGGCTATTTCAAAAGAACCACGACGCGGCGGGCGTTCGTTATTCATGAGCAATTGTAGTTCTATGTCGGGCTTTAAATTGCGCAAACGTCCTAGAAGATCGGCGTGTACTTGAAGGGCACGGCGGCGAAATACATTTCAGGAGCGGCAGTGTTCAATATATAATACTGGAAGATTGGCGTCCATAACGGGATCTTCAGACTTCGAAAGTTTAGGTTTAGTGGCAGAACTTTTATCTGCAGACTGTTAATAAAAATATATACGTACAGGTATATATATGTTTGTATATGTATATGTATGTAAATAAAATGAAATATTAAAATTTTTCCGGGTTTTCTAAACGAAATGGTTTTTAGTTTATGTATTACGGAACAATTTCAAATATTATTTAATATGCGTCTCATGCTAGCCCATGAAGTATTCCTAAATGTATTAATACAAATGTTCCATATCTTATATTTATAAAGCGTAGATGAAGGCGTCCAATTTGCTCCCACGGTAGTTGGGGGAAACTCTAGGGTAAATTTTGTGCTATTACAACACTCCGGTTAACTACAACGACTAAGAATAAGTTGAACTTTCCCGACCATGTGTCGTTAAGCAAAAGGATTGATCGGTTTGCATTAAAACGTTTACGAATACCATCAAAAAATTATTTTAAACTTATATTATATTATGTCGCTGGCTGATTGGAAAATCGCCCTATCTCAGCAAATGGTTGCAGCCAAATTCTAAGGCGCTCTTGATCGTGTTTGTTGTTGTAACAGCATTCAAATTGCCCCCAAAGAGTCCTTGACCAGATCAAAATCTGGGTCGCTCCGTTTGCATACGTAGACCCGACTGTCGTGGGAACCGGCTGTCGATATAGTCATTTTCCACTCAGCCG
>NW_023460820.1:19449-31788 GCF_013731165.1 Rhagoletis pomonella | reverse complement strand
TTATAATTATGTTGAAAATTTTTGAAATCGGACTAAAATTACGCCTACTTACAATGTAACGGCATATTTGAGAAATACGAAAACTCCGATATTCCAATAACTAAAGCCATCAATTTACTCGAACTTTCAAGAAACAAGCTTATAGATTTTTTTATGCCTACTTAATTGTATATCAATAACCGCTTTAAAAAAAAGAGATATTTAATACGTGCGCCGGGTATAAAATGTTCGGTTTCGTCCAAACTTATACTTCTTTACTTGTTTTATTTTGAAATCAAATAATATATAGAGGTCGCGTGAATCGCTCAAAATTTTCCAAGTATTTTATAAGGGAAAAAACTAGACTAGAAAAAACAGGAGACTTCCATTAAAAATGCCCAATTGTTTATTTTTCCATTTTTAATACTAAAGTGGTTTTGTGGGTCCCCCAAAAACCTCAAAAAATGCAATACGGAGATCCATAAAAAACATTCCAAGACGCTAGAAAATCGCGTTGATTTTTAATATTTTTTGTTGGCTGCCGTTTTGGATAAATGAAGCTATACGGTTTAAATTGTAATGTCAGGAAAAATTAAGAAAACGATTAATTAAAATGAAATAACCCATTGTTATATACATTACAAGGAGAATAAAATATTTAAGTCGGCTTCGATTCGCCATTCCTGTGCTCGCTATGTTTGAGTTCAGGCTAGGCTTCTAGGATCCCTAGTACTTCCGCTTAAAAGATGCTTGTATAATTTCCCAATCGTAGTGACAGAAAAACACCGAGTTTCTCGGAGTAGACTCCCGCCCCCACACCGCAATCCATCTTGAATCCGTCGGTGTATAGAGAGATCGCCTCTCGGTCGGCCACTCGGTCTCTTCTCCAGTTCCTTCTGTATGGGAAAAACACTTGAACGTAACAGCTGAAGTCCAAATTGTCTAACATATAGTCTGTCGTCCTACTTAATTGCATTTGTTTTATGATCAACCCATCTCCGAAGTGTCTAGTTCACCAAAGCTTTGGCTCTCTGAGTCTGAACGCCGATTTCAAAGCCACTTCTTTCCGGTGGAGATCAATAGGGATTAAAATGAGGATAGCATTTAGGGCTTCTGCCGGGCAGGATCTTAATGCACCTGTTACTCCTGCGTTTATTGCCCTTCGTATGCTTCTAAGTTTGCTAGCATTATATTGTTTGCTTAGTCCGGGCCAACAGACCAACGCGGCATATGTTAGGATTTAGGTTCAGTTCCCAGTTTCCGATGAAGATTCTCTTGCAAGTGTAGTATGTTGTGTTGACATTCTGCCTACGAAATTCGACATTAAGTTTGCTATCCGCTGGAGGATAACAAGAGTGTCTTGCCGTCTAGCGGCAGTAGTTTGAATTGTGGCATTTCGTTTCTATTTGTAAATAGGATAAGTTCTGTCTTGGCTGATTTCACATTTAGGTCACTTCTCTCAGTCCAGGTGTTTAGCCTTCGAAGGGTTCTGTTGTGCTGTTGAGAGCGTCGCTTCTCCTAGTAGCGATCTTATATAAATGTCGAGAAGTCTTTCCATTGTTTTAAGTACAATGGAGGTAAGCCCTAGGTGTTTGAAGTGTTGTACTGTTTCGTGGTTTTTACTTCTTGGCTTGGGTAAACTACGATCATTATCGTTCTCAAGCTTTAAGGAATGAAGCGCAAGTTTATAGTATGCTATACGAATTAACCCTCTGCTACCTACGAATTAACCCTCTGAAGCATTGGTGGGATTGAATATGCCATCAGGTTAAGGGGATTTGAAGAGAGAAAACAATCTTTTCACAGTCGACTGCTTGTAGAACTAGGTCCGATTGACCCTGACGTAAATGTACTTCAAATACATTCCGGCAAATGAAACTTGACTAACGTGTTTAAAGAATCCCTAACTGTATTCGTCCACAACCCGCTTTCTCCCTTAATGAGTGTGATATTGCTAGGTTCTTTCGATAGGATTTTGCTATGCCTGGCTGAATCTTTAAAGTTCTCTATAGCCGAATAATAAGACTGCTAGGATTTAGTTTTCGATTTATTCAATTTTTTTTATATGATCTTAAGGCGCTTTTATAAGGCTCCCGGTCCTTAGTTCTGAAGCAATCATTGAAGATTTTCCTAATTTTATCTCGTTGGGCCGTTTCTTGCGGTATTCACTGGGGTTGATCTTTCAAAGGCTTTCTTCATCACCTCTTCTAGTTGGTTTACTCTATTATCAACGTCCTCATTTGTAGTGACATTTGTGTTTAGTGGACCGCTATTATTAAAAATAAATAAATAAATATTCAATATTAAAGAGCATCAAACGGTGATCCAACATTGAGAACCTATCATATACTCTTCACTCTTTTACATACACGCTGTCGTTCTCTGACAACCGCGTTAGACCCGGTACCTCCTCCCATAAACGAAACCGGTTTCAACTCGGGAATATAAAGGGGGATGTAGGCAATACTGCAGATGCTTATGCTAGTATTTAATAAGAAGTGTAAGTAATAAGAAGACTCACCTCACCAAATCTTAGTCTTAATCATACCCAACCACCCCCACCATGCCCTTCCTTCTTCTTCAATTTCATTCAAAATTAGAGCCCAACAATTGTGTCGTTTTATCGTTATATCGATGATTGCATTTACATCCAACCAAGCGCATAGAAGTTTCACTTCCAAAGGGAATATGTACTTATGCATCTGTGGTTCATGTAAATTTTTCGATTTCTGATTCATATCCAAATCCGCCTGCCCTTTGAAGAGTTTTCTGTCTGCTGCCTTATATGCACATATATCGTTATTTCGTAATAAGTCTAGAAACATACTAAACTACCTACTTAAGTATTTTGTTGCATTCGACGGATATGTATAAAAAGTGACACTTGAGAATCTTCAAACCGCCTTAATCCAGTTTAATGCCTGCAATCATAATGCTTGCAATGACAATATATTTTTACAAATTATTTATAGGCACCTACCAACAGTTGGGTGTGTGCATGTTACCAACCTGGACAAACAAAGAAAAAATAATAAATTAAAAAAAAAAAAAATAAATACAAAAATGTAAGTATTTTTGACGTTTCATTTCAGTTCGACTGATAAGAAGCGCTTCAATTCTTCACTCGAGGAGTATCAGCATTTACAAGCGCGCCGGCCAACAGCAACGACAACAGTAAGAAGAAAGTGCTTCTAATCGCTATCTCTCAGACCTAACTAGTGTGCACGAGCGCACAGTTTTTATGTATGTACATTCATACATACAAATATTTATATGTTTTTCACAAGCTTTGAAACCTAGACGCTATCAAAATGTATGTAGGTATTACATATGTACATATATGTACATACATAAATTTTTGTTTTGTTTTTAATATTTTATTTATAATCATTGCAATATAATTTTTTTATTTTTTTGTTTTTTTTTTTTGTTTTTACTATTAAAACAATTTCGTTTCTGTGTTGTCTGAGTTGTGAGTACGTTTGCCGGTCGCAAGTTGAGTATATAAATATCAGTTGGCCGACTGGCGATCATTCAAAAGTGTTTAGTTTTTCATAGCAGCAAGACAGACGGTTTTTTCTACCCGACTCAGCTGTTATTTCAAAGAAATTGCATAAGATTTACATAGCTGCCTATGCGCATACATACTTACATACTCAGATATAAGCATTAACTTACTAGTGCAGTGAAGTGCAGCATACAGCAATTTCCGACGATTGGTTGTCTTTTCTTTTTACTGCAAATTGAAATAGCAATTTCGTGTCGATAATTGCTGACAAGTGAAAGGAAAGCGATTTTAGTGTCCATAAGAAAAAAGTGCAAGTGCAATTGCAAGTGGAAGACTGAGGAAGTGCAACACAAGAAATGGCTGTTAGTATTTTACTGTTTTTGTATATACATACATATGTTCATATAAATTGTTATATTAAGTTAAATTCATTAACAATGGTAAATACTTGCTGAATGAGGATGTTTGCTAAGGAATGTTGTTGGGTTGTGAACAAGTGTATTTAATTTAAAATTATACTTAATATTGAGGCAGTTAATAAAAAGTGTAGTATACTGTAAAAGCAGTAGCAGGTCGAAGAGAATGACTGAGGTTTATTTTAAGTCGCCAAATTTTTGCAATTCGTTCATAAAAATTTGATTTTCGCTCAGTTCCAACAAGTATTTTCTTTCTAAAGTCAGTGAAAGTAGTGGTTTATGTAGTGTAGCACATAAAGAAATGTGTTTTCTATTTATCTACAGCAAATTTCTTTTTTTTTAATATTCACCATGACGCAATAAACTGGTGAAGTAATAAAGCAGCTTTATTTTTTGACATTCGGCTGCAATATAGTTAAATTTTAAAGGCATATTTTAAAAGAGGGCAGTGTTAAAATCTTTCCTCTCGTTCCAATTACTTCACCTGGTATAATTCCACCATGAATATTCGTAATTTTTATCACGCGAAAACTTTTATTTTATTTTTTTAATTAAAAAATTTCTTCAGCTCGCACTCGGCTGGACCGCTCCTCTCTCAGATTAGTAGTCGGGGTAATCACAGGACACTGCCTGATGGGTACACACGGTAAAAGGTTAAAATACCCCACCAACCATATTTGTCCTAGTTGCAGAGACGAGGAAGAGGTGGAGAGCATCGAACGTTATCTCTGCCATTGTCCCACTCTGGTCAACATGCGCAACCAATTCTTCAGCAAGTAATTTCTAGATTGCTTAACCGACTTGAACTCGGCGAACGTCCTCGACCTTTTGTGTTAAATAAAACACAACCGGTGGTTCAATTACTAAGGAAATGAAAGAAACAAAAAGCTTCGGCCAGTGGTATCACAACGGGTTTTTCCAGCCCACGTGTGCTCCTTGCTCTGCGCAGGGCAGCCACTCTAACCTAACCTTACCTTACCTTCTCTTATAACAAGAGCCTACTATTTTTCAATCGGCTCCAGTTTGGCACAGTTTGGTGTATTGGTTTATTAACTTAATTTAATCACTCGACGGCTACGTAGTTTAAGCGTTATCAAGCCAAAAGTAACGGAAATTTCAGTATCGACTAGTCTCATAGCCAGCATTTCTTCAAATATACCTTTATAATATAGAATGTAGTGATGCATAGAACCGAGGAACTGGATACGGAAAACTGGGTCCTTTAATGACCCGACCGACCCGGGCCTAACAAGAACCGAAAGACGGGTCCAAAGGTATTGAAACTCAATTCAAACAGACCCGAAAAATGGTTCCAGAAGAATCGAAGAACGATTCCAAGAGGCTCCAACAATGGTTTAGAAGAAGCGACAAATAAAATAAAGCCAAAAATAAGTCCAAAAGACTGATAATCCCTTCAAAAAGAACCGAAAACGATTCCTAGACAACCGAAAATTGACCCCGAAAGAAGCAATGTTCAAAATTAAGTATTTTATTGCGTAAATATAAAATTATTGAGCCGGTAAAAGTTGTTGGGTATGTACATATGTACATACATATGTCTCTACGTATGAATCTCTACGGATTAGATCCTCCGCGGCTTTTATGACTTCTGGTTCATACGATACGCGAACGGCCAGATCTTGTTAACTATTCCACCAGTATCTTGAAATTAGTTTCGCGGCATGTTACTCAAAGTCTTACGCGATTTTTAAAGGTCACAACATCCGAAAGTTATGGGCGTGGAGGTCTGTTGTTTGTTTAATTTTTCGTTAGAAATTTAGTACACATGTTTGTATATACATATGTATGTATGTATGTATGCATGTACATATGTGAAACAAAATATAGGCTAAAAGACGTCTGACGTGCAACATCTATTAATTTGTTTTGTTTGTCTTTTTGTGTACTAATTAAATTCCATGAAAACGCTTTGATTATATTAAATTTATGATAGATAAGACAAATAATGTTTCTGGTGTAATAACCTCGCTTTTTGGAATTAAAGCTATGTATTTACATACACAGCATTAAACTGATAATTACGAATTCGTTTAATCAGCTGAGCTAATACATATGCATATCTTACATCGCGTGTTATTCATGTGCTTATTTCATAGAAGCGACGTTAACCGGCTATGAGGAATAATGCTTAAAGACTCAAAGCAGTTTTAACTGGTTACTCCAATAGGAAAGATTAGTTTTCTTCTTTTTGCTTTTTATTCGATTTTTTCGCTTGTTTTTGTTTTTTTTTTTTGTGCTAGTCTATTTTAAAAGCGTCGAGATAAATTATAATAAATGTCTTTGTTTATATGTTTATATAGTTCAATGGTTCATGCTACTTTTAAGCATGCAAATTAAGATCTAGGTTAACTTAAGGGGGATGGCTATGTTATTGTTTATTTGCTAAAGTATTTGAGGCGATCATTACGAAATAGTTGTCCTATTCTGTATCGTCAATTATTGACTATTTAATCATGGTTGTCTTAAATATACTGGAATTTTCTACTAATGTAACAAATTTTGAAAAATTTTATATATTACAAGAAATTAAAAAAAATGTGTTTCTTTATAAAATAACAAAATCTAAAAATTAGGGAAACTTAAATTAAAAAAAGAAAATGTTTCTAAAAATTGCATAATTGAAATTAAAAAATATTTTTCTTTTTAATACAAAATCTGAAAATAAAAAAAATTAATTAAGAAAAAATAATTAAATATGTACATATGTTCCTAAAAATACAATGAAATTAAAAAAACGTATTTTTTTTTAACAATAACATCTAAAAATAGAAAGAAATTTAAACTAAAAAGAAAAAATGCCAATGAAAATAAAAAATAAACGTTTCTAAAAATTGAATGAAAAAAAAAACATTTTCCTTTTCGAAACAATAAAATCTAAAAATTAAAAAAAAAAAAATGATTTCTTAAAAATTAAATGAAATTAAAACAATAATCAACAATTTAATTGAGATCGAGGCCTTTTTTGATGAAAAATGTCGTGGAAAACAATAACAATTTACACATGGCAGAAGTTATAGCAAAAATCATGTTTGTGTGGCATATTTGGAGGACTTTCATTAAAAACATATGAAAAATGATATGGCAACATGCTACTCTCACGGATCTCTTTTCACTTAGAAACTAAACTTAGAAATCAAAAATCTATAGTTCTCCAAGTCTCTAAGTGAAGTTTTTTTTTGCGTAACTACACACATGCCAGATACATATGTACATGTAGATAAATTATCTACTAGTGAACCCACATGGCTTTAAAACGCCAAAACTTGAATTTAACTTTTTAAACAGGTGTGGGCCCTCTTCAAAAACCTAAAAAATATTTCAAATATTTATCAAAAGTATTTACACAAAAGTATTTCAAACATATTTCTAAACACAAATTCTCTTTTGTCTGATATTGGAATAAATATTTCAATTAACTGATGAATTAAGTAGAATTTGATTTTTCAAATACGTGGCAACTCTCCTAAATATATTTAGTTCATAAATAAAGTCTTTCCAAACCCATTCGATAAATACTCATCTTTTAATAATTCAATTAACTCATTAAATAATTTGAATTTAACTTTTTATCTGGTGGAAACCCTTTTAAAATATCTGGAAATATTCTAAATGTTCAAATTAAAAATTTCTTACCACTCTTTCGTTTGCACAGCTATATGAATATTTCATATAAATTTGCATGATCTAATAAATTTGACTTTTTAAACAGTTGGCAATCTTCTTACAATATTTTTGTGGTCAAGGCATCTATGAACCCATACTTTTTGGGTTGGACACAAGATTTTTACCTTGTTTTTATTTTAATCTCCAACAGAACACAGTTACTTTTTTGAAATGAAATTTGCATCGTCTCTTCTTCGATTTATCTCACTTTCAGCAACCTCTGCGTATTGCCATCATTGGTCAGAGTAATTTTGCCGCAGATGTCTTGGAATTGCTGTTAGAGAAGAAATACAATGTTGTTGGCGTGTTCACCATAGCCGATAAGGGTAGTCGCGAGGATATCTTAGCTACGACTGCGTCTCACCATAAAATACCTGTTTTCAAGTTCTCTTCGTGGCGCAGAAAGGGCGTCGCCATACCAGAAGTGCTACAACAATACAAATCGGTAAATGCAACACTAAATGTACTACCATTTTGCTCGCAATTCATTCCCATGGAAGTGATTGATGGTGCTGACTTGGGCAGTATTTGTTATCATCCATCCATACTACCGCGGCATCGTGGCGCCAGCGCAATACAATGGACACTGATCGAGGGTGATGAAGATGCTGGTTTCACAATTTTCTGGGCAGATGATGGTCTGGATACTGGTCCGATTTTGCTGCAAAAGCAGACGCCCGTGGAGCCCACCGATACTTTAGATACCATCTACAAGCGGTTCCTCTATCCCGAGGGTGTCAAGTCCATGGGTATAGCTGTCGATTTGGTCGCTGCTGGTACTGCGCCGAAAATCACACAAACCGAAATAGGCGCCACATACGATCCGGCTATGTTTAAAGAAGAAAACCAGTTTATTGATTTGCAGCAGTCCGCGTGCAAGATTTTCAACTTTGTGCGTGGTTTGGACTCACAACCCGGCGCTATCGCGGTAGTGGTGAAAACGGATGGCACTGAGGAGAAGATACGACTGTTCGGCGCACACATCTACTCTGGTGGACCGGTGAAACAGCTGGGTTCGCTTAAACTGAAAGGTCTAAGTTCACCAGCATATATACACCGCGATGGCCTGCTCATTAGGGGCACAGATGGCAACTTCGTGAATGTACGCCGCTTGAAGAAGGGTTCCAAAATGATTAACGCAGCCGATTGGTTTAATCAGAGCGATCAGCCACAAATCACCGACTTCAGCGAGGATGAGCTGTTGAAGAAGGAGATATTGCGCGGTATTTGGAATTCCATACTCAAAGCGCCTATTGAGGCGGAGACAGACTTCTTTGCGGCTGGCGCCGGTTCCATGGATGTGGTGCGTTTGGTGGAAGAGTGTAAGGATGCTTTCGATGTGCCGCTAGAAAACGAACATGTCTTTATGGCACCAGTTTTCGAAGAGTTTTTCGTAGAGATTGTTAAGAGTTTGCGTCAAGGTAGCTCCGCAACGGGTGTAGAGGTACCCTTCGAAGGTTTCATTATGCGCGCCAATAAACGTGAAATTCCTGTACCAACGCAACTCTTCATAAACGGCGAATTTGTCGACGCCGAAGGCAAGAGCACTTTGGACATTGAGAATCCAACAAATGGCGAGATTTTCTGTAAAGTCGCATGCGCTTCGCGTGCCGACGTCGATAAGGCTGTGCAGGCAGCGCATAATGCTTTCTACGGTTCATGGAAGCAAGTGTCGGCACGTCAGCGTGGACAGCTTATGATGAAGCTTGCCGATCTGATGGAGCAGTACAAAGAAGACTTGGCAACAATTGAGTCGGTGGACTCGGGCGCGGTATATACGCTGGCACTGAAAACTCACATTGGCATGTCGATCGATGCATGGCGATATTTTGCCGGCTGGTGTGACAAAATACAAGGCAGCACCATACCCGTAAATCCAGCCAGACCCAATAATGTGTTGACATTCACCAAGCGCGAGCCAATAGGGTAAGCATGAGCGTGTAACTTTTCACCTATTGAGAGTAACTAATATTTATGATTTTTCGTTTTAGCGTCACCGGTCTTGTAACACCCTGGAATTATCCACTCATGATGTTGTCTTGGAAAATGGCCGCTTGTATTGCCGCTGGCAATACTTGCTTGATCAAACCGGCGCAGACGTGCCCGCTTACGGCGCTCAAGTTTGCTGAGCTCACTGTAAAAGCGGGCTTTCCACCAGGCGTCATTAATGTTGTGCCTGGCCAAGGTTCGGGCGCAGGTCAAGCAGTTGCCGATCATCATTTGGTGCGGAAATTGGGCTTCACCGGTTCTACGCCCATCGGCAAGGTGATCATGAAGTCATGTGCCGAGTCGAACCTTAAAAAGTGTTCACTGGAATTGGGTGGCAAGAGCCCGTTGGTTATATTCGCCGACTGTGATCTAGACAAAGCCGTTAAGCATGTAAGTGATGAAAATTTTGTTATTACAGCTCCACTTCAGAGAGCGCCTAGAGTAGCTGTACTACTATTTTTATATCTTTAAATGTGCCTGCCTCTTTTTCTTGAGAAAGCGTCTTGGTTTCGCCCCATTTTCATTTCCGTATGCATTATATTAACAAAAACCTCTGTTTCTTCACAGGGTATGTCCTCGGTCTTTTTCAATAAGGGGGAGAACTGCATTGCCGCGGGTCGCCTCTTCGTTGAGGATCGTATACACGATGAATTTGTACGTCGCGTTGTTAAAGATATTCGTACCATGACTATCGGTGATCCCCTGAATCGTTCTACAGCACATGGTCCACAAAATCACAAGGCGCACTTTGATAAACTCATTGCTTATTGTGAGCGTGGCGTGAAAGAGGGCGCCACTTTGGTCTATGGCGGCAAGCCTGTGCCCAACACCAAAGGCTACTTCTTCCAACCCACCGTCTTCACCAATGTGGAGGACGACATGTATATTGCACAAGAAGAGTCTTTCGGTCCCATTATGATTATATCCAAATTCAATGGCAGCGATGTGGATTCAGTGATGAAGCGCGCGAATCGTAGCGAATATGGGCTGGCCAGTGGTGTATTCACAAAAGATATCAGTAAGGCTCTGGCTTTCGCCGATCGTATAGAGGCCGGCACAGTGTTTGTGAATGTTTACAATAAGACTGACGTGGCGGCGCCGTTTGGTGGCTTCAAGCAAAGCGGTTTCGGCAAGGATCTGGGACAGGAGGCG
Source organism: Rhagoletis pomonella (assembly GCF_013731165.1). Taxonomy (NCBI): domain Eukaryota; kingdom Metazoa; phylum Arthropoda; class Insecta; order Diptera; family Tephritidae; genus Rhagoletis; species Rhagoletis pomonella. The sequence continues at coordinate 21,060 of NW_023460820.1, read as the reverse complement.
CTTAATGAGTATTTGAAAACAAAATGTGTGACGATTGAATACTAGTATGTAGATCAAGTAGAAAAAATCTGGGGGGTATGTATAGAGAAAGCGTAAAGCAAGCGGAAGAAGAGTAAAGCAATGTACTATAAGAAGAATTTAGAAATTTATGTAAACATAAGGCAGCTATTAACTTAAGTTTTTTTTTTATAACTTTTAGTCTTAAAAAAAAAATTACAACTGCATATAAAAATAGTTTGTAAGAGGAATGAAATTCTAGATTTATTTTTGTTACGAGCAGAGCGTATAAAATATGCTAATAGTATATATGCATGTAAGGTATGCAAGATTAATGTTATATGTATTTGTTGTTGTTTGCTATGTTAAATATGAAAATATAAATAAATGAATATTCTAAAAAGAAGATTATTTCTAATCTATGTACTTATTTCTAAAAGATATTTTTCTGTTACCAAACGATATCTCCTTTAACATTTTTTTCAAACGTTGTTCAAATTTAGTTATTTATTTAAATAAACGGGTTTTAAAAAGCGAAAGCCCTGTAACCGGTCAATTAAGCACCATATCTTTCATAATACTCCATCAAATTGAATGGCTGAAACACCATTTTAAAGGACAGCTTCAACGCTGAGGTAAAAAATAAAAACTTTTTAATATGGTTGCCACCCACTGAAAATTTCAGTGACTTTAATATATGTCGAGTAAAATATTGCAACGCGGTCAGGGAATGAAAGGCATTTAAATGCGCTCTAAACCAGGAATAATAATTTTGAAGAGGGTTGCCAACTATTTAAAATTTAAAATCTTTATATCTGTGGCTATAATCGCTTAAGTCGAAAAATCTGAATTCGAGAAAAATCGCTTTAAAGATTTGGATTGTAATGTTAACCTTATGGGAAAACCAAAATATTTGTATCCATAACTTTTTAAATAGCCTAGGTAACGAGTTGGGAGTTTCACATACACACTAAATAGTATTTAATTGCAGAAAACGATAGCATATACACTGAGGAGCAAAACCGGGACAGTAATATATAATGTGAATTTTCTTGCGATATATTCGCAATATAGTTAGACTTTGTTGTAATCTAGTTTCGGAATTCACATTTCCAATGATTGTTTCATCAGAAGGCCATAAAAACAACAATCAATACAAGCAGATAAAGAAGAAAATTGCAAAAAAACGTAGAAACTAGATTGTTCCAGTTTTGCACCCGATAGAAAATTGTACCATTTGCTTGACTTTTAATAAATTGGCCATAACCAATTTGAACATTTTAGCTTTTATGGTCATCTTGGGGTACTTTCGCACAGGTTTTAGACGAAATCTGTTGAGAACGCGCACCGGTTTTCCTCAACGCCATGCCCAAGGTCTTGCATGCGATTGGGCGAATTTTCGCAATTCTACAGTGGCATTTTCAAATAATTCCATAAGTTTTCTGTTGAATCATATCTGGGCTTTACGCAGGTCACTCCATGATTATAAAAACTTGGGATTTATACCTATTTGGTCCCAGTTTCGGAGGATGTTTCTGATCATTGTCCTGTTAAAATTGATAAAAGCCTGCGAAAAATATCCTCAGAAATCGCCAAATTCTTTGAAAATGCTCA
>NW_023460820.1:0-19049 GCF_013731165.1 Rhagoletis pomonella | reverse complement strand
AGTTTTATTTTCCTCGAACCGGACCTTTCTTCACTTTTCGTTTCCATATAATTACTACGGGCGGAATAAAGAAATTAATGATAAAGCTGAGAAAGGATGTGATTTGCAAACTTACAAATTACTCCATCTCGAATTACAACAATAAGGACAATTGTTGATACATTCCTACAAATGCAATGGTTAGACAGCTAAAGGACTTCAACTCAAATAAGTTTATGTGTAATAGATTTATGTGGACCAACGATACTTACCTATTATGAACTTACCACCAACTACACTCTAAAAAAAATTGTGTAGATTTCCTACCTAAAAGGTAGGTTACTGATTTCCTACCTTATTATTCGCGAAATTACATGCTCGATTATTCAACGAATAGTTTGTTTAAATTTCGGACTTTTTAGAGCGTAATATAGCTGCTGTGGTGTGCGTAAATTTACTAAGAAAGTGTGTACAAGCTACAAGATACACATCTGATGTTTGATTTCACCCTTAGAATTGTGTAAAGTGACTAACAAAAAGTGTTTTTACACACGAAAATGTGTAAACGAGAAAAATACATATTCATCGTGTAAATTTACCAAAAAAATTTAAAAATAAACAAAAATATACTCGATTTATAATCGCATTTTTAAACAGATTTTTTAGAGTGTATGCTATACAGATTCACTATCGAACCAGGTCATTGTCCCAGACAGTGAATGAAGAAAGTTATTCAAATTTAATTCGTAGATCATTAGAAAATTGCAAATAATTCGTCACGGGCACAACGCTTTCGTTAGGTTATTTAAAATTATAATGGAAAATATGCCCTCTGCCGACCAGAAAACCATAAACAGAGCAGATAAATGTACCAATATACGTATATGTATATAAATACTTGGTAAAAGTGTCGTATCAACCAAAAAAAAAAAAATAATAATAATTTTGGGCGTTACGAAGTTCGTCGGGTACGCTACTTTTGTAATTATTGTTGGATAGTTCTGATACTGAATAGGAGCTCTTCTTCTCTATCCCTCCTCTATCGGTCCCACTTATCCAGCTCCTGTTTGCAGCGCGACCCTTTAGGCGGCATCTTTTTTCTCTGCAACTTCGTGACATTCCTCATCGCACCAGTTGTTCTTTCGGGCCCGCTGTATGATGATATGGCATATCTTGCATGGCGGTGATGCCAGCCTTAGTCTTCCCCAGGACATCAACCAGCTGGGCAGAGGCATTTATCCCTTTAAGGGTCCCAACATACTATGTGCACAACCTCAAAACGTAGTCTTTTATACATTTGCCGTGGTCTTCATCAAAAAAGGACTCAGTAAAGGATTTTCATAGAACTGCTGCTACATGTCTTTAAATTAGCCAGTGAAAACCAGGATGAATCGTTTCATCGTCCATATATATCAATGTCTGGCCCTCCAGAAAAGGTGATTTAAGCATTTGGGATTTTTCACTAGCGGGGGCAAAGATAACGGAGGTGAAATCATCTGGGGCAGAAACTGGTTTAACAGCCACCTTAGATAGACTTTGGTATAACCACGGTTAGGGGAAAGTGCCTACAACCGGTACTCATTGCAGGCTTTCACAATAGGTAAATGTGCTACAGTTTAGAAGTATAGAATGTTGAATTCTTGCTGCCGAGTCCGCTTTCAAATCGACATTTTCTAAAGTCATACTGATGAGGTTTATTCAGGTCCTTTTAGTCTTTCGCATTGCACAATTAATGAGGCCTTATAAGCAATATTCATAAAAATTATTATCTTTTACATTCAATAAATTTCCATAAATAAACATGAAACTATAGGATTATTTGTATTTTAAATTGGCGGGCTTTTTTTTGGCCATTAGAAGGAAGTTAAAAAAACAGAATGTTCCTGGAATCCAGTTTGAAAGTTTTTTTACGAGATTAGGGTTGTTCGACTTTACTAGAAAGTCGACTTTGGACTTTTCGATCGACTCTTTACAGTCGACTTTAAGAGTCGAAAGCTCGAGGAAGAAAAGTCAACTTTTTTTAGACTTTTTAATAAAAAAAATGTATTAAGTATACTCCGCGTTTAACTCGTATATTAGCTATTAATATAAGGGTCAGAATACGGCGAAAATGTCATGATTTACTAGGGGTCTTTACGATAATCTGTAGTTTAGTGAAATTCAATGCTAGGCAAAATACCAAACAGACACTAAAGGATTTTTAAAAATTTTGAAACTTGTTCCATGAAAATGTTGATTGTGAGGGTTTTTAAAAACTTTTACTTTTGAAAAAAAGATTTCAAATTTTTTAAATTTTCACCAAAAAAAATCTAAAAATTTCTTGAATCGATATTTGATAATTACGAACAACTTCTTGAAAATATTGCCCTTCCAATATTGCCTTTACTAGTGGTCTTTAGAATAATCTGTAATTTAATGAAATTCAATGCTATTTAAAAAAACAAACAGACACTAAAGGATTTTAAAAAATGTTGAAACTTGTTCCATGAAAATGTTGGTTATGAGGTTTTTAAAAATTGTTATTTTTGAAAAATAATTTAAAAATTTTTAAAATTTCGCAAAAAAAAATTCTAAAAATTTCTTGAATCGATATTTGGTAATTACGGACAACTTCTTGAAAATATTGCCTTTTCGATGGAACAGAGGTGGCGAGTATAGGTAGAAATGTAAGTGCCACTTTATAAACATGGGATATTCTCCATTTAAAGTAGCCCAGACCCCTAGTGGGTTGGGAGTATCCCCACGACTAACGTCTGTTATTAACTTGAATTCTATCAGCAACATTTTGATCGATGTTTAAAATTTTTTACCTTACGGTAACTCATGGAAAAAAACTTTCTTTCATGAAATTATTAAAACAAATACCTATGTATATCTTACATCTCTACTAACTGAAGATTTTGAAGACAAACGATTAATATATTGTATAATAATTTTATGCGCCGCTCTTAAATGATTTGACAATGTTGTTTGGCTGTCATTAAAATTCATTTCTCCACCACACTTCTCACATTTCACGCCACTGCAAATAAATTAAAAATAATAGTTAATTTTGGTCAAAAGTCAAAGTCGACTTTGCCATCCTTATACGAGATTTAACCCTACATTTATGCGATTGAAACTGTAAAATATGTGGTTTCCGTATACGCATGGTATTCTGGGTTTTGGTATAACATAGAACATCCAAAGGTTAATCAAATCAACCCAATAACTCAAAAGCAAATAAATTGTCTGAAATATTTGAGTTTTTTGGCGCTTTGAACTGCATTTCGGCAAAATTTTAAGTTTTCAAATTGTATAATATGTACATATGTACATAGCCATATAAATATGCAGACACCCATAAAAGTTTACATATCCCTTGCACATCTATCTTAAATACACCAAAGGATAGCCAGTGAGATAGCGCGGCTACCGACAAGACATCCCTCGCTGGTTCAGATATCTTTTTATGTATTTTTTAGCGTTAATACTTATTATATTTATATATATATATATATATTCATACAAACAATACGATGGGTACGCAGCTTTGGTATTTCATATGTATTATTTCCCACATACACATATATCACGCATATGCGCCTAAATGTATACATACCTCAAAATGGTTATATGTATGTAAACACGCACACGCAAAAGTATTTGCCTGTGAAAATGCCCATATTCATTCGGTCTTATGCACGTACATACATATGTATATATGTATGTATTAAATAAATGTACATAGATATGCATTTTCATATTTCTTTCACACTTTCATGTACACATTTTTGTCTATGTCCTTTTGTTCTATTCAGAAACTTCTTTAACATTCATTTGTGCGCTTGGAATTTCTATTTTGTTTGTTAATCGCCAGTCACCACGCAAGAAGAGTGAAAACCCTGCAGTGAAAAGCGAAACCAGTCAGTAAAAATACCAGTTCATTAACGTACATAACGGGTGATTTTTTAAGAGCTTGATAATTTTTTTTTAAAAAAAACGCATAAAATTTGCAAAATCTCATCGGTTCTTTATTTGAAACGTTAGATTGGTCCATGACATTTACTTTTTGAAGATAATTTCATTTAAATGTTGACCGCGGCTGCGTCTTAGGTGGTCCATTCGGAAAGTCCAATTTTGGGCAACTTTTTCGAGCATTTCGGCCGGAATAGCCCGAATTTCTTCGGAAATGTTGTCTTCCAAAGCTGGAATAGTTGCTGGCTTATTTCTGTAGACTTTAGACTGACGTAGCCCCACAAAAAATAGTCTAAAGGCGTCAAATCGCATGATCTTGGTGGCCAACTTACCGGTCCATTTCTTGAGATGAATTGTTCTCCGAAGTTTTCCCTCAAAATGGCCATAGAATCGCGAGCTGTGTGGCATGTAGCGCCATCTTGTTGAAACCACATGTCAACCAAGTTCAGTTCTTCCATTTTTGGCAACAAAAAGTTTGTTAGCATCGAACGATAGCGATCGCCATTCACCGTAACGTTGCGTCCAACAGCATCTTTGAAAAAATACGGTCCAATGATTCCACCAGCGTACAAACCACACCAAACAGTGCATTTTTCGGGATGCATGGGCAGTTCTTGAACGGCTTCTGGTTGCTCTTCACTCCAAATGCGGCAATTTTGCTTATTTACGAAGCCATTCAACCAGAAATGAGCCTCATCGCTGAACAAAATTTGTCGATAAAAAAGCGGATTTTCTGCCAACTTTTCTAGGTAATAAAATTCAATGATTTGCAAGCGTTGCTCGTTAGTAAGTCTATTCATGATGAAATGTCAAAGCATACTGAGCATCTTTCTCTTTGACACCATGTCTGAAATCCCACGTGATCTGTCAAATACTAATGCATGAAAATCCTAACCTCAAAAAAATCACCCGTTACATACATATGTACATAAATAAATACCTGGGGCTAATTCTGGTTCTATGAAACTGTGAGGTGAAGTGTTAAGTTATTGTGAGTTTAAGACAATGATATTGTATATTACAAGATGATGGTTTTGAGAAAAACGCCCAACTCTTCTTTTTCACAGCCGAAAAACTTTGCAAAAAAAGTTTTCACGTTGAAAAATTTGTGACAAATTAATATTTTTACATTTGAAAACAGCATGGTAATTTAATGTGAAGTGATGAAAAATGTTTTCACTTCACGTTTTTACAGAACTGTACCAAAAAAATTAAATGATCAAAATATCAAAAAAATATGTCTTAAAAAAAAAATTAAAATTACAAAATAGATGATAATAAAAAGCCTGAATTAAAAAAATACATTAATTAAAAAAAAAAAAAATAAAAAAATACTCCCTGCCTGAGGACTTGGAACTCGGACTTCAGAAACGGTACGCTAGTGCTCTACTTTGTCGGCCATTGCGACTGTTGGAGCGCTGTGAGCAAAATGAGATACTTATACGTTTCACGGGCGATGAATGGGCAAACTATCCCATCAACTGGTATGATTCTACTAGTATTTATACTGGTAGATGCTGACGCATAACAAGGCAATTGATATCTCGTAGGAAACCGCCATGCTGAAATTCGATATTATAATTGCCATTCGTACTAAATAGTTGGGCTGAAACGCTAATTGGTATCATTCTAATTCACAACGAGTAGCTTTCCCTGCAGGGTAACTACAAAAGTATGTACATATGTATGTATGCCTTCAATATGCAGACTGATTTACTTGCCAGCATTATGCTTGGTTGGGTACACAGCCTATTTGCTCTACTTTGCTTTCTTCAATGCTTGTCGTTTGCAATGTCTTGTACTATTTTACAATACGAGTAGATACCTTGCAGCAATAAGGCGGCCAATTTTCCGTAAAGGACTAGTATATTTCACTGGTTAAAATTTGACTGGTCAGAATTGGACATTTGCTTGCATCGAAAATGTCAGCCTTCGACCAGTCCCCAAGGAATCGGTCTAGATATAGACGAAAAGTACAGTTTGGCAGTAACAGGGTGGTATTGTCTTGCAATTCAATAGAATAATAAAATTTAAAGAACACCACCCTATAAATGCCCCAATCGCTTCGTCTGGCCTTGATTCAAAGTGAACATTTGAACACACATTTACTAGTGTGGCTGTAGCTCAGTGCGCAGAGATGCTTGCCACTATTTGTTAGCATACAGGAAGGTCCGGGTTCAAATGCCGCCAGAAGTAACATAACATGGTTGTAAAATAATAAAATAATTCTTTTTTTTGTGATTCTGAAATATGGAAAAGCATCCGTGAAGTGCAGAACGTAATCGTGTTCCAACGAAAAAAAAAATCGCCTAAATTGTACTAGTCCAGGACTAACTTACTTTCACTGTTCTTTTCCAATGACACGCCATTGCTAAAAATGCCAGTTGAAACCATTGGCAGGCGAATCATGAGGGACTAGTGCTGGTAACAATAGGAACTATCTGAGGGCTAACCGAGGGTGAGTCTGAATTGCTGCAGGGTAGGTATGTATGTATATACATACTAAATATATATGTATGTACATATATACAAATGTACACTGGAATTGCAGTAGGCTGTATTGTTGGTATGCTATGTCATTTGCTAGATATTATTGGTAAGATAAGCAGTTTGCATTTGTACCTTTATTTAGGGCGTATGTATGTATGTATGTAATGTGATATATTCTTCTACAATATTTCTAAACCTACATAAATAGATAGAAGTACAAAAATGTCAAATTGGCAAGTTTCTTTCAGACAGCCATTGGGCAAGTGGATTTGTCGTAATGGAAATGATAATTTATTTTCGATTTGAGCTTAAGATCTAATTTTTTATTGAAGTGTTATTCGATCTATGGCGCAAAAATGTAACCTAAATTTTAAAAGTAAATGTTCTTGCATTATATTCGCGCTTTGCAAAGGACAATTATTATTAGTTTTTTATATATTACTCTTCAGACAAAAGTTACTACTGCGTAAATACACCTGAAGAAATATAGTTTATGTCGAAAAGTGATTTTCGCCAATCTTTAGTGAGGTTTGGTCTAACGAAACGCCGAAATTATCTTATTGATGATGACAATGATTTGGATTTTGCATTTTACTATGAGTTTTGTTCCTTGTTTTTTTGAGAAGGTAAAATTACAGCTCTGCAAAACTCATATTATGAGTTGTTTTTTTTTGTCGGAAATAACACAAATCATGAAAATCTCTGTATACACGCTCTAGGGATAAATCATAGCATATTGTTGGGTAATAAAGGGCTCAGGTGATCGTCTCTCAACACAAGCGCAAAAAATGTTCCACTGTCTCATCCTCTTCAAGGCAGGAGAGGCAAATGATAGTTAGATGTTTATGCCACATGATGTGACTAATCAACAGGGCCAACTGCGGTGGCTTCGAAGGCCGAGCGTGGGAGTACTATAACTGGTTTCCGACCGAGGAATAGCTGGTACGAGCATTCTCTGCCCAAATAGTCAGATGCCTCATTACCATGTGTACCCGAGTGACCTGGCACCCAAAGTAACACAAGATTGTTACGCTTCTCTACCTACTATTTTCCACAACGTAGTCCATGGCTTTGACAATCTTGGCGTAGAACCATTTCGCGGTTAAAATTCTCTACAAAGCAGTACATTAAATAATATACGTGGGGGACGCTTATGCGGACGTCCTCGAACCACGTCCCTATCGCTACCGAAACGCTGGGCCTTTTGGCGCAGTTTCCACGCCGGCACATAAACAACCCAAATTTTCCGGCATTTCTCCTGTTCATAAGAACCTTGTGAATGGGGCACAGCATAGTAAGTGGGATCAACCCATGCTCCTCTGCAAATTGTCTCCCCTGGTCATGGGTGCTCAATTCGAGTGCCAAACGCGCAAAAATTCCATTCGCCTTGTTGCGAATTCCTTGTGACGATAATTACTTACCAGCCATTTTAATAAAAAAAAAATCAAGAAAATATGTGCATAAACAATTCCGTATCAATTTCGCGTACAAAATGAGATTCACCGTTATACTTAGAAATATAACCATACCCAACACCCCAATGAAGCCACGGGGACAGTAAAAAAAGATTTTCCATGAAAATGCTTACTGGGTTATATTCTATCTTCTTTTGTCTCTCATTCTTTTGCATATTTTGGAGTTTGACAGCTGAACTCCGCCATTTAATTTGCATTTGCAACCAAAGTCAGACGCGTGATTTTGAAGGTGTTTTTATTTAATGAATTGTGATGAATTGGTTAATATTAAAGTCGTAAGGCAAGTTATAACTAATCAAGTAAAGTGTACAGTGAAGGGGAATACAAAAATGTATTGGTGAAGTGGCTGATTTAAGAAGAATGGGAGTGATAAATGTACGCTAATTTCCGAATTTTACAAAAAAGGGCATATTTCAAACCCAATTTGTAAATAAATTAGTGACCAAAATTTACAAATGTGAGTGTTAAAATATTGCGTACACCCTTGACTACAAGTGTGTGAAATTTTTTTTTGGATCGGGCCACCCCTTTGGACGGAATAGCCCGAAATAGTTGTGAGCGCTACTAAACCCCACCCATTCCATATGCTATGGTCTAGAAATGAGAAGGTCTGGTTCTTTGTATATTTACATTTTGGAATTCAGGGTAAATTATTATTTAGTCAATTAATTAATTTTCACTGAGATCATTATTTGTAATATTATAACGCAGTACATTTTCGTATCAAAATATTTCGGCTCCTGTTCCACAAAGAATATTCAAAATGGGTTTGTGATTATTTAAATCTAAAATATATATTAAATGATATTTAATATTTGCTTTAGAGATGAAGTTGCGACAAATTCGTTTAAACAAAAATGTTCAGCGTATATGCAGAACGTGAAAGCCAGCTTCTTCTGCTTACGTTTATATGTTTATATCATTTATCAGTTTAAGCACATACGATCAAATGTAAAAAAAAAAAAAAAATATTTTTAATTGCGGATCCGAAAGAAATATATATTAGTTGCACTGAGTTACGCAAAAATAGTGCCGAAAATCAATCGATTGTGCTTAAGGTGCCGGCTCCTTCCGAATGGGCCGAAAATGGCACAATGCACACTCATTTTCCATCACTGCAGCACACAGCCTTAAGGATAAAAATATTAAGTGACGGTTGGTTTAGCAGTGAAACCAGATCATCCCGGGGTATTGTAGGGAAAGCTCCCGTACAGCACACTCTGATCGTTCTGTGAATGTTTGGAAAGCAGATTTCCGACATTACTAATTGAGTTTGCTCCACCACAACACGGATGCCCGGCTGTTTATGAGGCTGATCATAGAGGTGTAAGTCCGCTGAATTCCTCTATGTGAGAGACCCCACGTTTTATCAAAGACCCGTTTATATTGCCAGGACGCTGTTAAGGCCTTGGGGGTGTTTTACTCAACTTCAGACTTTAACAAAATTTTACTATCTATGCAAAGTCTGGGCCTAGTAAGCGCTTCATAGTGCTCTGCTGTTTCTCGAAAAAAGACTTGATCCCCTACATATTTGGGCATCGGGATTATCATGAATTTCATGACAAGCTTTCTTCATACCAAACATTGAATGGAATATCGCTACCACCCATATTGTCGGCTTAGAAGCGGCAGCTCCTGTTTAATAAAATAGTTTATTCATGCCGGCATCAGAGCAGGAACTCACTCTGTGAATGACAGTCACGTACAAGCACATACAGTTGCGACGCCCGCATCATATGTGCATACATACAGGGCCGGCTTTAGGGCGGAGCGAGGGAGGATAGCCAAATTGATGGGGCGCAAAATTCTGGGATGGCGTTTAATTTTTTTAGTGCATACAATTTTCGAATGTGATTTTCTTCATCGACGGATGGAGAAATGACTAATCTTCTACTCGAAGCTCTTGAAAACAACAACACAAATATCAGTTATTTACAAAATATACTATATGCTATATACTACTATACTATATGCAAGAGTACAATTTGTACAATGAGGATGGCATTCCGTGAACTTGGTGAATGGAGATTCTGCCTCCTCATCCAGAACATGCATCATGCTTTTTGGTGTACTTCAGCGCATCTACTTTCCATTCTGAACATCTACCCAGAGGTGGACCATTTTAGAAAATCATGTAAAAAATCTCACCCTCAAAACCATTATGTACAGCTCTTTGGGAAAACAGACTTGACATGGATAAAGTCATTAAATATCAGGCGAAAGAAATTTATGAAGCCCTAATGGAGATTTCCTTTTCCTCTGATCTGAAAAATCCTTCCGTCCAACATAAAGCCAAATGCTTGGCTGCCAAAATGATGCGATTTGAATTTCCCATCTGCCTGGCTGTTTGGCATGACCCCCATTCCAGTTCAATCTCATGAGTAAATCAATGCAGAGTCCAACCATGGACATCGCTGCAGCCACTGCAGCTAGGATCTATTATGTCCCAAGAAAAATTAAACGCTTTAGCTCTATTATCTATCGAAATCATGATTGTTACGCAGATTGGCTTGTCTAAATCCATCGAAAAATTTGCTCAAGCCAAAGCGTGTAGGTAAATTTGTTGTTATTGATGTCTGAAGATTTTGATTATAGTAGAGACTGGAATTTTTTATCTGTACTATTTTTGCAATTGACTATCGTATAACTAATAAAAATAAACCGCGGGAACAGCATTATTATAAAAGGGCACTTCGCTCCATTTACGCCCCGGTCGTCATTGCTTCTAAGGCCGGCCCTGCATACATATGAAATTTTGTACTCGCATACATACATACATACATACATATGCACATATATATATTTATGTCTGGTTTGCTTATTTTCAACATTCATATGTATGTACACATAAACTTATATGTATGTATTTTAATGAAATTTTGCTAGCAATTTCCCACTTTTGCCTATGAGTTGACCCATTTCGTTGTGTGGTTAGCATCGCTTTCAAATGGAGCAACAAATATTTTGTGATAAATGAAAACAGCAATACAAATATTTGCAGACGTAAGTATACATAGGTACATTAGGGCGGGTATAAGAGTATTCTACGTGAATTTCCAAGAGAATTTGCCGAAGAAAACATGGGACTAAAATCAATTTAAAGCTTGAGAAATTGGGAGATTAGTTTTTTTTTTTTCCTAGCTGTTGTGTTGTAAAGAAGTGTTTGAATGTTTTATAAAAAACATACCTTAAGTGGTGTTTTGGTATGAGGAATCAATTTCTGGACTTATAATTTTCTTGCCATGGCAGCAAGCATAAAATTTGCAAATGCAATTCCAACCGCAAATCCAAGACCATTTCCACAACATCCTGAAGAGCCCTATATATTTTTTTTTGATTATCCCGTCGTCAAACGTAAAATGTCAAGCTGCAGTTGGTCGCACAATGCATGTGAAGGAGAAACGATCGTAAAGGGGAGAGAAAGTTTAGTTACATGTGAGTTAGTGCAGCGGTTCTCATACTGTAATGCAATAATTATTCATTATGAAACCATTCGGTAAAGTCGCGTGACGAAAGTGTGTGAAATTTACAGAATTGTTATTCTTAATATCATGGAGTCGTCTAATAGTTAAAAAAATTCTAGGAAAACTAAAATATATGTAGATAATTTTTTTCTATTAAAATGTAAGAAAATGTGAAAATTTGTCTCTGAAATCGTTTTAAGGCCCTGGTTTCTCCGGAAAATTTGCTTAGACATTCATTTAGAATACTCCTATTCAATACGCGCATTTTAAAAATTGACTCACCCTAATGTACATCCATAGTATACATGTATGTGCATTTATTTCCACAATTTCTTGTATTGTTTGTATGTACGCCTATATGCTTACATAAAGTATGTTTATCCAATTATTTGTATTTATACCCACATGCACGGAATCCTTTGGTGGTTCTCAAGTGGCTTTATTTGTCTATTGTCATTTGATTGCAGTAGGCATACAGAAGTGCATATGTATGTACATCGTCTGCTTTAGGTATCTACTAAAGATATACACAATATGTATGCATTTAGGTAAAATTTTTATAGGCAAAATGAAGTATTATTACATATACATAGGTACTGATTTGGAAAAATATTAAAAACGAGAAAAACGTAGAAAGGGAAAAGGAGATAGTATTTAATAATTTGCTATTTAATTGGCTGGTTTATTTTAGAAGATACGAGAAAAGCAGTAAAATATTCTCTCCGATGCAAGTTTTTTATATTTAATTACAAACAGTTGACAAAGAGATTTTTTAGGAAGAAAATAATAAATGGCTGGATAGTGAATTAAAATTCAAGACTCCTATTTATCAATCTAATTTCAAGGATGAGTATAAGTACCTTATATTTTATTTTTGAAGAGTCTGCTGTAGATATGCAGAAAATTTTAGATCCTATAATCAACAGATCTCTATATTTTTATTATTATTATCCTCGCAAAGAAGTAGGAAGAAAAAATCCTTGAGACACCAAATAATAAAGCAAAAGAGGAATGTTTTGAGCTTGCATGTTAGTGTTAAAGATTGTTCAATTACTTTCCATTTGATACCCATATTGTGATATTAAAAAGTATAGGTTTTCTTATAAACGTGATTGTAATCTTTTAGAACGGGGACATATTTTTTTAAACTCTTCGAACGGTTTTGGTTTTCGTGTAGAAATTGAAATAAGCTGTTGAGCCTTTAAATAATTTTAAAGTTTCAGATATATGGCAACCCTGTTTCTTTCATGTTTTTCAAAAACTTTTTACAAAAAATACCCGTTAAGTCGTTAATACCTTTGAAGCCATTAAACTTTTTAAAATTTTTGGACAAGCGATACTTTTCTATATATCACGGATTTTTTCTATGACCTCCTTCTTCTGTTGTGGCCAAATAAGAAAGAGACCACATTTCTTATGCCGAAGAAAGGCTTTTTAACCATAGAAACCGAGTGCTCCTTTGTACCAAATTGTATTGGCTTCCATACTCGATTGGAAAGACCAAGAGCTTTCACAATGTTAAGTCACTTGGTCCTTCCATTGTATTCGTGGGCGCCCTTTCATTCGTTTGCCCACCCAAGGGGTGCCAGTGGAAGGATAATTTCACTGGAGCTTCGTCATGCTGAACTATGTCCGTGTTGTGAAAAAGCTCTTACGCTACTTCCCTCGAAGGCACCCAAAGCCTCCTCATCCTTCTTCGACATAGTCCACGTTTCTTTGCGATATAAAAGAAACGGGCATGATAAAAGACTTGTAGAACGGGATTTTCGTTCATAGAGAGAGGACTCTGATTTTCAATTGCTTACTAAGCCCAAAGTAGTACTTATTGACAATAATGATTATTCGCTTGTTCTCCTGGCTGGCGTTTTTGTTGGTTTTTATGCTGGACCCTAGTCCTTCACTACTTCAAATTTATAGATGCCAATGGTGACGTGTGTCCCAAAACGAACGGCGTATGTTGCCAGGAGGTGCTTTGTCTTGTGTTAATTTACCGCAAGACCTCTTTAGCTTCTTTTTCTCATATTACACCAATTCCGTTATATTCTACGGTAAACCCAGGTATCAGATGTTGATCTATAAGTTGTGTTTCAGATATGACCTTGGGATGTAACTATGTAATCCGCGTTGCCACACATGGGCTTTTCCTACCAAAACTTGTTTACACGAATATATAGTGGTGCGCTCAAACGGGGCCTGTACATAAACCCACTGAACTCCACCATAAACCCATTGAACGCCGCTCTTTGGCGGATACAGAAATTGAGTTCTCAGAAGTAGTGAAGTATCTAGGGTAACTCTGGACAAGAGGCTCAATTGAAAAACACGTCTCTCGAATGTTACCAACAAATTTACAAGTGTGTTTTATGCCTGTCAGAGACTTCAAGGTAAAACTTGGGGAATATCACTCTACCGGCTGGTGGAGGAAACCCCACGTATCACGAATAGTAGACTGATACACCTTGGGGAACGATTGTCTACTCCATACAAAATTTGGAACTTGTCACCCTCTAAATTGCTTAACTTCTTTACCCTCAAATGCATTATTTTTTTTTTTTTGAGGAGATAAATTTTGAACCAACCACTATCACAAGAACCGAATAAAGGCGCGAGCTCAAAAGTTGTCTGCGAAAAAAGCGCATAAAAAAACTTCAGCGAAGAAAGACGCATTAAAATGTTTGACGGCGAAGAAGGATGCGTAAACTTATTTTCGCGGTCAACTATGTTTGCGGGTGCAATCATTCCTAAAATAGTTTTTGGGGAATAATGCTGAAGTGACAGTCCTTGGCCAAGCATACATCGATGATTACGCGTCTTTCTTCGCCGTCAACTAGGTTACGCGTCTATCTTGGCCGAAGGTTTTCTTAAGCGCCTTTTTTCGTAAAATTGTTTTTATGCGTCTTTATTCGCCGTCGAAACATTAGCGCGCCTTTATTCAGGTCTATTGATGATATCTTCTATTTGATATACACACGCTCACTTAAATACTTATTCAACTCATCACACTCTTACTAAACCTTATTATCTATTTGAAGTGTTTGCATCAAAGTACTTGCATATGCACTTGTGTTACCTTTTTGAGTTCGATTTGCTAGGTAGGTAATAAAAATATATGTATATGCATGGATAGTTAAGTATGGACTTACATGAGCAACTATGTACATATAATTAAGCTGGAGATATTGCGTAATTCGAAGCTTTTGAGAGACTTGTGATTTGTGAAAGTACCCTTACGAATATATTGCATAAGTTTTACAAAATCAGGTACATAGTAAGTATACATAGAACAACTGCAAATAATCTTTAAGCACTATTTTCACTCTAAAATCCTATTTAAAACTTCATGAGACCCAAGAACTTACTTATATAATTGGGATACTCGAATTCGTCTTACTTATAATGGCTACTTGCAACTGCATATCAAAATATGAAAATCACTTTCAGTTTCTACAACTTTGCTTTTTAGCTGTCGTGTAAGTAGACAATGTACATGCATATACTTCGCGCGGTCCTAGAGCCCTAGAGAGTTGTAATAGCGTGGTTGGTTTCCTCCTAATCCTACAAATATCCGGGATTTGGCAGAATGTTTTCTGCACAAGTACCAGCAGCTAATGGCGCACTATGCCCTCTACTTTCTCACATTTTTACAGCCTACCTAAGCCCAACTCACATACCATATGTGTGGATAGAGGTAAACCTATGTGAAATCGAAAGGCCTATAAACCGCATTTCGTTTCTTCTTAAAACTCTGGAGACGCTCACTGATAAATACATTCGAAGGAAGATAAAAAAACGACCATCTCTCATACATGCATATCTATTCCAAGGGCAAATTCGTTGAGAATTGACCACAAGGGAATACACGCTGGTAGTTTTTCTCCGCATCTATGGAGCCTTCCTAATGTCTATCCTGAATTTTTTGCTAATTCTCTTCTGGGGACTGGTGGATTGTGTTGAGCTCCTTCTCGAAAAGTGCACTATTATTTCATAACTAAGGAATGGTTCCAAAACTAAACATGTGACCAGAGGCTCTGACCAAGGAAGCGTTCTTCTACTTTTAAATATAAAGGGCACTGGTTGTCAAGTGATATATCGAGCCCTAACCGCCAAAATAACGTAAGCCACATTTTTATTTTCAAAATTTTCCTTTCGATGCAGAAATATTCCTGCATCTAGATGCATTTCTGTACCAAAAAAAAAAAAAGTTATGAAAAAAATGTAGCTTACGTTATTTTGGCAGTTAGGGCTCGATATGTATGTAACAATCGTAGCAACGGGTGAACAACTGCGGGGCCTGAAAGAGTTGTTACAAAATGCACTCAGTATTGCAAACAACAATCATGTCAAAGGATTGTGGACTCGGCGTCAATCCTACTAAAAGCGAGATGGTACTCTTCAAGAGGAAATAAGAAATTCCCCTATTCAAGTCTCCAATCGTAAACTGGTATCTCAACCGGGACAAATGCTTTGGTGTCGTTCCGGGCAAGAAGCTTGACTGGATGCGAAACATCGAATACCACCCCAAGAAACCCAATACCGCCCTGTAATACGGCAACTTAAAAAAAATAGGGAATACAACCTGATGGCCTCTGTTAAACAAGACTTTGTTCAACGCCAAGTTGAAACGGGTGAAATAGATGGTCCACTACACCCACCAAATATTTGTTCATCTCTATCGCAAATTTCTGGCCGGCTATAGTACTGCCAGGTCAAATGCGAGTCGGTCGTGAATAGACCTTCAGTTACGGAAACTCAAAGCTCCTTGAAATTCTACCGGATAATCTACGACAACTAGATTATTTCAGTCCCTTTCTCTGCATTGACAAAAACCGCTCCACAAAGGTCCCAGAGAGGAACGAATGCTTCGCCCAAACAGAGTTAACAATCACTGTGGGTAATATGCAGCAAAATAAAATACATATAAGGAAATTTGGGTTCTAGGGCACTTTCATCTTCATCAACCAAAGATAAATGGTTTTGTCATTAGTTTAGTGATGATAGAAATATTTACACATGCATTTGGTTAAAAGTAATCGATAATTTAAGTACAAGAGGTATGTATGAAGTGAATTATGCCACTTTCAAAATAAACGGCTCCTATATCGAATTAGTCAGGGTATGAACTGTAAACAACTTCAGAGTCCAGAAAATTTCTTCTTAGTTAGCGCTGCAACCGCTTAAGCGATTTTGATCGAATTAAACAAAGCACGCCAGTCGTTCTTCTTCTGTGTTAACTGACGCCAATTGAAAAGGCCAAGTAAAGCTTTGTCCTTTTTACTTGGGTTTTTCAAGGGCAGTGGGACCTCCCTCTTCCTCTGCTAGCACCAGCGGGTTGCGAGTTGAATACTTTCAGAGCTGGAGCGTCGGTGTCCATTCGAATGACATGGCTAAGCCAAGTGAGCCGCTATATTTTGATTGGCTGCACGGTGTCCATGTCGTTGTGAAGCTCATTCTTTCTTCTTATTTCCAGCACGATAACGCTCATATCTTCAACATTACTTAAGCTAAAATAATGTTCTTATTGCCTTTGAACATCTAATAAAATGCAAATATGCAGCGAAATGCAAATTCTTCAAATCATGTACTTTGTAAAAGAAAATATTTTAATTACGCATTTGCAATAACTTCAAAATAGGACTTTATTCTTAAAAAAAAAAAATGTTATGGAACAACACATTCTTAGTTGATAAATACTCTGCTGAAATCTAAAACAAAATACATTTTTTTTAACTTTCGTCCTAAAAGCACCACGCCCACTTTTGAAGATTCTTCGATTTAAAAAAAGTTGTTGAAAAAATGTTTTTAAGGAAAAGATATGCCACCGAAATCGACAACAAAATCTTTATATTGTTAAATTTTGCCCTAAAATGGCCGCGCCGATTTCTATAAGTTTATCGCCTTAAGAAAAAAAAACATTTCTACTGGCCCGGTTTCTTAGCAAAACACGTTTTTTTTACACTTTGCAAAGTATTTACTATGCTTGAGGAACTTTTTCTACAATATTGGCTACTCTGTTAAGAAAGATTTTCTAAATTTTTGGAGCTTGCGGGTTTTGTCAGGAGTGTCGTGAAATTATTTATTTCTCGTCCCGCTCGCATAATTCTAAAGACTTTCCCGATACCGCCCATCCTATACATTTTAAAATTTGTGCCGTATCGATATCTCTCGCCCAACTGTAAGCATAACCTAACATAACCTAGGTGTGACTGCAAGAGAATGTCTGTTTTGCAGCAAGCGGCTTGTTACTATATAATTTGATTTTTTTTTTACCCAGCCAGCTATTGGTGGCGGGGAAAACAACTTCTCTGAGCATTGGCGTATAAGCAGCCTTTTCATCGTTCGTTAATCATTCCTAGTGAGACACACGGCATCCACTACGCCTGCACGCTATCTGGTTCGATTTGTGTCCATCCTTTTGATCGCCTTCCAGCTTTACCCGAGTTATTTCGCCTCCCGCTCGACTGTTCTTCGCTTTTTTGACTTTCTTTGCAATACTGCCAGTGTGACCCATCCACTTGCATTTCTGTCTCCGGATTGAGATGACAAGGGGCTCCATGTTGGCTTCTCCTCATTAGAGATTATTTTAGGCCGACCAAGTTCGGAGTATTATTCTAAGACGGTCCGTTACGAAAACTTCTTATTTACGGCTTGTTATTAAATACAATGGTGACTTTGCAAGTGGAGCAACTGTAAGATAGTATCGACAGTAAATTGGCCTTGAAATGCCTGATAACGTACGCACCATACCAAAGCCCGCTCTGGTATTACCCTGCAGTGAAATCCCAAATTAGTCAGGAAAAATACTAGTTTACAACTAGAATTTCTTAACAGAAACCGAACTAGTTCGAAAATGCCCAGAGTTGTACCAAGTACAAACGATTTATTCATACCCTGTATTATTTGACTTCGACAGTTTAATACAATAAAGTACACAAAATAATATAACTTTTTTTTGGGTATATCGTAAACCGTTAAATTGAGTACGTTTTCAATTATACCAGACCTGTTATTTTGTTATTTTTGATCATTTTCAATTATTTTTTATTTTGTTTATTACACGATTAATATAATTATTTGATTAATTTCTGCTATCAATCAATAAGCCAAACTATGGACAAATATGAAGAATATTTAATAACTGCTTGAATTACACAGGCCAACAAGGTTTTTTAACCAAGAATCGGACTATACTTTTCCGAAGGTCTTTGACGTGCTGAATTCGAATCTGACCCCAGATCACGTCAGGTTTTCGGTATATTCTAACCTAAAAGTACAAAAATCACGGTTTTTAAGCACATATGAGCTGCACTACTCCTCCGCTTCAAAATTCATTTTAAAGCTTTGAAAAATCTTTATTTGTTACCGAGAAGTCGTCTGTTGAATTTACTGAGTTTAGTAAATTCGTTGATATTCTGAAAATGAGGAGTATTGGATGTTGGAAATTGAAATATCTATGTATTTATTTTTTCTTTTAATTAATGCTCAAAAAATTAACAATAATTATTGGCAAATCTAAGGCTGCTAAATAAAAATATGTAAAGTAAAAAAAGTGTACTTAAATGTTTTTTTTTGTATATTCATGAATTCATTTTATTTTTTGACTCCCAAATAGTGGTTTTGGTCCTTAATTAGACTAGTACTTTTCTGTCTATTCTGAACTAGTATGAGACTGGTATATTTCTGACCG
>NW_023460819.1:17019-31791 GCF_013731165.1 Rhagoletis pomonella | reverse complement strand
AAGGCTAGCTCTTATTTTTTCGTTCCTCGCCAGATCACGTTTCAACAGCCTTTATTTCACTTTTTACCAAAAAAGAAACAGCAAGTGAGGTGCGTGAATAGTAGTACGCACGTGGAGTGTAATTGCGCAGCGGACTTGGTAAAAAGTGTGCACCGGAAGTATTGAGTGTGCAGAACCGGGAGTATTAAGTGTGCATCGGCTACATTGGCCCTGCATCAGCATTTTTAAGAGAGTAAAAACGAAACTAAATTGTGCACAGGCGTTGGGTTGCGGTTCGCAGTAGTATAAGGGTGTACCAGCCGACTTAATTCGCATTCGGAGTAGTAAAACGCGCACTAGGAGTATTAAAGCGGTACACGGTCGGAGCGCATCAAGCAAAGGGCACACTGAGGCCATCAGCAAGATCCTGTGGAGTGGCGTGTAGACCACGGAGGCGTACAAAGTATCAAGCAAACAAGCGAGAGGAGATTTGGTAAGTGATTATGAGAGATTGATTTGGGTAGGGGGTTCGTTAGTCGGTTAGTAGGTCCATAAGTAGGCAAAACCACGTAACCTCCGAAAAATTAAAAAGGCGGGAAAAGCACCGCGTAGCCATCTTTCTTTGTTGAAACACGCGCCAAGCAACCATTTTAAATATGCCAGTAACACGTTCGGGAACAACTACGGATAATAGTGCGAGAGAAGGAGACGGCGATAACTACAACGAACTTGAAGCGACCGTAGTCGAGCGGATTCCAACGAATCAAATCGTGCAACCGTCGGTAGAAACAAGACTAGCGGAAATTTTGCAGCAGGTTCAAAACCTACAAGAGGAGCTGAGACAGACTAGGCAGGCGCAAGCAAACACGGTCGGCGCAGGGGATAGCTATGGAATTATTACAGCTGCCTCCAGTGAAACGGGCCGTTCTCAAACCACATCGCAAGTGGGTGCAACACGGAAACTCTACGATTTGCCGGAATTCGACGGCCGTCCAGAGGACTGGCCAATGTTTAAGGAAACATTCATAATGACTACAACGGAGTACCAGTACAGTGACACGCAGAACATGATGCGCTTACAGAAAGCAATCAAAGGCAAAGCAAGGGAGACGATCGAGTGTTTACTAATACACAGCAGAAACGTGAAGCAAATCATCAAAACTTTAGAAGAACGCTATGGGAAGCCGGAGCTGCTGGTGAAGAGTCAATTAAAGAAGATACGAAGTGTGGCACCAATCTCCGAAAATCATATCGACCAGTTAGTGACGTTCGCGACGAAGGTTCAAAATTTATCCTCCTTTCTTCAGGCTGCTGATTGTGAGTATCATTTGTCAAACCCTACGTTGATGGAAGAGTTGCTGATTAAACTTCCTATGCAAAGGCGTATTGAGTGGGCAAGACATGCCTCTACAATTGTACCGCGACCAACGATCTGCCACTTTAGCGACTGGCTACAGGAATTATCCAAAATCGTGAATTCAGCCTGTGTGTACTCGAGCTCGGAACCGCGTCAACCCAGAACTGAAGGGCGCACAAGATTTTTCCACACAAACGAGGTCAACAGTGAAAGTTCGTGGCGAGATAAATGCGAAGCGTGTGCAGAGAGGCACACACTCAGTAAGTGTAAAAGATTTTTAGACATGGATCAAGGAGAGAGGTGGCGTTTAGTGCGTCGAAGAAGACTCTGCTTTAATTGTTTGAAAGGCAATCACCGTAGCAGCGTTTGTCATGAACAGCACGAGTGTGGTAATGAGCATTGCACAAAACGGTGGCATATCCTCCTTCACGAGCGTAGCGGAAGAGAACGTGTACGCGGGGTATCGCACAGGCAACAATCTTCACGGCAAGCATCGAATCACGTAGCACAGCAGCAGCAACAAGCCGTGCAGCTACAACCCGTTTCACCGGAGGGAATACAACAAGTTTTTACGAACACTATCCCGTCTAACAAAGCATCGAAATTGTTGTTTAAAATTGTACCAGTTATATTGTATGCCAATTCGAGGGAAATCAAAACTTATGCGTTTTTCGACGAAGGGTCTGCTATATCACTAATCAACCGTGCCTTAGCAACTCGCCTTGGGCTTAAGGGGTACAGCGATAGTATAACGTTGCAATGGTTTGGCAGCACAACTGTCACTGAACCTTCTTGTAGGGTAGATGTAGAGATTTCCGGCATTGAGCGAGGTAGCAAGAAGTTTAATATGCGAAACGTGCGTACGGTTTCAAATCTCCAATTGCCAATGCAGTCGATAAGCCTGTCGGACCTTCATTATAAGGATCAACATCTGCCACTACGCGAGTATTCTGGCGCTGTGCCCGAACTCCTAATAGGATTGGACAATGCGTATCTTGGAGTACCACGACGAACGGCTCACGACGGTAGCAGAGGTTATGCGGTGGTGCTGACAAAACTCGGATGGGTAATCTACGGAGCAGGGCGACGTCCATTGAACCAGGCGCGTTATCATACAATGTTTGCGCGAGTGAGTGAAGCGGGCGAAACTTCTCAGCTGGAGGACCTCATCCATGATTACATAATCAACGAAAGCATGGGCGTAGGTGTTGTGAAACAGGTGATTGAAGCCGAAGATATTGTGAGGGCAAAGAAACTGTTGCAGGAGAATACAAAGCGCAACGGAAACCAATTTGAAACGTGTTTATTGTGGAAGGATGATAACATAGAGTTGCCGGCAAGTAGGGAGATGGCAGAAAAGAGATTTTACGCACTAGAGAGAAAATTTAAACGCGACGACGATTTGAAAAAAGCATATGCGACGATTATAGCAGGGTATGTGGCGAAAGGGTACGCCAGTAAACTAAGTGAAGAGGAGGCAGCAGTTAAAGGCAAGCGTACCTGGTATTTGCCTCATTTCGCCGTGTATAACCCGAATAAGCCCGCGAAAATCAGGTTAGTGTTTGACGCAGCAGCGGAGTCAGAAGGGGTGTCGTTGAACTCGGCACTGTTAAGTGGGCCAGATTTATTGCAGCCGCTGGGAACGGTGCTAATGAAATTTAGGCAAAAACAAATCGGGGTTTGCGCCGACATAGTGGAGATGTTCCACCAGGTGAAGATTCGAGATGAAGACTTGTCGTCACAACGATTTTTATGGAGATACGATCCTGAGGCCCGCTTGGATGAATACGTAATGAATGTGATGACCTTCGGAGCCACATGCTCGCCGTGTTCAGCGCAGTTCGTAAAGAACAAAAACGCTGACGATTTTGAGGAGTTCCCTGAAGCAGTGGCAGCCATCAAAAATAACCACTATGTCGACGACTTTGTACATTGTTTCTCTAGCGAAGAAGATGCCCTGAGAATAACGAGCCAGGTAATTCGGATCCATAAAAAAGGTGGTTTTGAACTGAAAAGGTTCGTGTCTAACTCTGAGGTCATTAGCAATTTAAATAAAGAACCCTTTTCCATGCCTATGTTGAACCTTGATAGGGAAAACGCCCAGCTGTTTCAGAAGGTGCTCGGGATGTCCTGGAATACCGAGGAAGATGCCTTAAAGTTTGTGCTGTCCTTTGGGAAGGTGAATCGGGATGTTTTTAACAAGGAAAGGAAACCAACAAAACGCGAGGTGCTCAGCGTAGCAATGTCTGTCTTTGATCCATTTGGAATAGCAGCGGAATACTCCTTAGAAGCGAAACTAATCCTGCAAGCGATGTGGCGAGAGCGTAAAGGCTGGGACGAGAGAGTTTCAGATGCGGTATATGAGAACTGGAGAAGGTGGCTTGAAGCGCTGCGGGAATTGGAGAAGATAACTGTACCTCGCTGCTACGGAGCGACATTTATGCTAATGCCAGTAGAACTGCACGTGTTTTCGGACGCAAGCGAGTCAGCATATGCAGCTGTAGCCTACTGGAGGCTTCAGGATGAATGCAGCAACACTCGAACGTGCTTCATCGCTGGGAAGACCAAATGTGCTCCTATCAAACTCGTATCCGTTCCTCGCCTTGAGCTGCAGTCGGCAGTGCTCGCTGCGCGCCTTAGACAAAATGTTGTCAACAGCCATGATAAGGTCCCGGTCAAGGTAGTGATGTGGTCGGACTCGAAAACCGTTCTAGCCTGGATAAAATCAGATCACCGACGTTATAAGCCTTATGTAGCGCATCGAGTCAACGAAATCCTGGAAAATAGCGAGTTAGACGAATGGAGATGGCTGCCGAGTGCCCTCAATCCTGCGGACTTTGGGACACGCCCTAGAGATCGTAAGCGCGAATCTTTTTGGTTAACAGGACCGAAATTCCTCAAAGAAGAAGAAAAAAACTGGCCACCGAACGTAGTATGCGACGCTACCAATGTGGAACTTCGAAATAAATTTACGTTTCTTTTAATACAAATTGATACAAATTTTTTAAAGAAATTTTCATGTTTTTTGAAACTTAAGAGAGTAGTCAGCTGGACACTGAGATTTGTGAAAAACTGCCGTACCACGGAAGGAATGCGAGCTTATGGGAACTTAAAGGTAAACGAGCTTGAACGAGCTGAAATGTGTATCGTCCGAGCGGTGCAAATGGAAGCCTTCCTGGATGAATATCATTCCCTGCAGGCAGGCGATAAGATAGAGAAGGGCAGCGCGCTTTGGAACCTGAGTCCCATCATGGACGATAACGGCATAATGAGAATTGGCGGTCGAATAGACGCAGCAACCATGGTTCCGACCTGGACGAGACGCCCCGCGATCTTACCTAACAAATGTCATGTAACAGAAATTATAGTTGACTATTTTCATCGAATTTGGAGACATCAGAATGAGTCGACGATAATCGCCGAAATTCGTCGTAAGTATTGGATGCCGCGCATAAGAACGGAAGTACGTCGCGCCGCTGCGAGATGTCAAGTATGCCTCAAGGAGAAAGCCGTTCCTCGACCGCCACAGATGGGACAACTACCAGCAGACCGGCTTACACCATTTGTTAGGCCTTTTACCTACACAGGATTAGATTACATGGGCCCGTTTACGATAACCATCGGTCGGCGTAGCGAAAAGCGCTGGATCGCTTTATTCACTTGCCTTACTACACGGGCGATACACTTGGAATTGGCGAAGGACTTGACTACTGATACTTGCCTGATGTGTTTGAGAAATTTTATGTGTCGACGTGGTATTCCTGTGCGTATTCGGTCGGATAATGGTACGAACTTTGTCGGCGCTGACAGAGAATTGAAGCGACAATTGAAGGAGTTTAATGACGGTAAGATAGCCGATGCACTTGTAAACAAGAATGTAGAGTGGGTATTCAACTGTCCCTCAAATCCCCACGCTGGTGGCTGCTGGGAGCGTCTAGTGCGGAGCGTTAAGCGAGCTATGGGGCACGCACTATATAATGAAAACCTACATGAGCACAGCCTTTACCATCTCATGTGCGAGGCGGAAAACATCGTAAATTCGAGGCCTCTGACTCACATCCCGTTGGACACCGCCACTGACGAACCTCTAACCCCAAACCATTTTCTTATAGGTACACCAAACTCCGAGCAAACACCGCACCCGCAGGAAGAGAAGTTCCAGGCCACACGTAAGCAATGGCGAAAAGTTCAACAAACGCAGTATCGATTTTGGAAGAAGTGGGTTAACGAATACCTGCCTGACCTCGTCCGAAGAACCAAATGGTACCAACCGGTAGAGCCCCTAGCAGTAGGAGACCTCGTACTCGTATGCGACAGTAGCCAGCATCGATCCAGATGGCTCATGGGACGCCTGGTGAAGGTATTCCCGGGAAAAGATGGTCAAGTGAGATCTGCAGAAGTCCAGACGAAGACGGGCACATTTAAGCGGCCGGCCTGCATCTTAGCTAAGCTGGAGTTGGGTAAATCTGGTTAGATTTACGGGGGAGGGGCTGTTAGCGCAGTTACTTCCTTGTTCATTTGAATGTATCAGTCTATTTGTACCTTAATGTTGTTAGAGTAGTCACTTGCTTGTTCAAGCGAGCCAATCCTCTGAATGTACCATAATGTAATGTAACGATTGTTATCGATTTCTAATTTTGTAAAAACGACCACATCACTAATGAAAAACTCATTCGTGATCTGGAGTTTTAAGCGGAGGAAGCACACAAAAGTGTAAGAGTTGTTTTTTATTGAAAAATTATTAATTGTAACCTAACGTATGTGTATTTTTTAGGAAATAAAGCATCACGCCTTGTAAAGCGTTTTTCTCAGCAAGGCTAGCTCTTATTTTTTCGTTCCTCGCCAGATCACGTTTCAACATAGATAATGAACTTTTGAAAAACTTAGCGTGGATTCTCAAAATTATATGTAAAGATCGATGTCTTCAGATTAAAACTAAATCTTACATACCTACATGAAAATTATACAACGCACGCAAGTGAGAATACGAACTTATGATGGCCACTGCAAAATTCGAAGATATTGCTATACCAATTTTTGATGGTGCAAATTTCTCAAGCTGGAAAATACGACTTATGATGCTGTTGGAGTACAAGGAGTGCAAAGAACCGGCTACCAGAACAAGGACAGAAAACGATGAAGAATTAAAGTGGAAAAAGAAAGATCTAAAAGCGAAAACCATATTAATTAGCACAATCTCAGACAAACAACTAGAGTACATTTGCGACTGCGACTCATCTTTGGATATGATCAACAAATTGGACAAGATGTACAATACGCAATCAACGGCATTACAGATTTTACGTAGAAACAATATTGATGAAATTAAATTACAAAATTACGACACTGCTGAAGAATTCTTTTTAGAATTTGAAAAGTCTGTAAATGAATTCAAAGCGGCAGGCGGGAAGATGGAAGAACAAGAAAAAATGAGGTATTTGTTGAAAGCACTACCACCAAGCCATAGCTATATCGGAGATTTTTTGGATGTCATACCAGAAGAGCAGAGAACTGTGGAATACGTAAAATCAAAAATCATAGAAAAAAACTTGAACAGAAACCAAACAGAAAAGAAGAACAACGTAAGTACATTTTCGGCAACAACGAGAGGTGTTTGTTTTACATGCAAAAAGCCTGGACATATCAAGAGAGATTGTTGGTACACACAGGCAAACAAGAACAATCGAGGAGAGAATAGAGATAAAGAAAGAAGTCAAAGAAATTATCAGGCAAGCTACACCAAAGGCGGTGGATACAGCAATCGCGGCCGAGGAAGAGGTTTCCAGTCATCAACATCAAGAGGCGAGAATTTACGAAATCAAAGTACCAACAATTCAAGTTCTGCAAATGTGTGGGTTACCCAAGTGTACAATTCAGAGGTAAAAAGAGACAGGGAAAATTCGGAAAACCCGAACGAAATAAACTGGTTAGTAGATAGTGGTTGTTCTGATCATATAATAATGAATTGCAAATTTTTTGATAAATATGTGAATTTAAAAGAACATGTTAATGTTAAACTACCCGACGGAAAAATT
This sequence comes from Rhagoletis pomonella, assembly GCF_013731165.1. Classification (NCBI taxonomy): domain Eukaryota; kingdom Metazoa; phylum Arthropoda; class Insecta; order Diptera; family Tephritidae; genus Rhagoletis; species Rhagoletis pomonella. The sequence goes on along the minus strand of NW_023460819.1, from coordinate 24,420 downwards.
TTAAAGGCTACAAAAATTGGCAATGTAAAAACAACTTTTAAAACTTATAACGAAGAAAATGAAATTGATATAAAAAATGTTTACTATGTTAAAGACATTAATCAAAATTTGCTAAGTTTATCCAAAATAACACAAGCGAATTGTACTTTTGTCGCAAAGAATAATAACGCAAAATTTTATGATGAAAATGGAAAGCTACTAGCTGTTGCATATAAAGAAAACAACTTGTATAAAATTAATAGTTACTTTACAGAAAGGGAGAAGGGGATATACGTAAATTCAACCAAACTAACAGAAAAAGAGAAATGGCATAGAGCGTTAGGGCACGTAAACTTCCAATATTTGAATAAAATAGTAAATAACAAATTATTGGACGGACTACCGGAAGAATTCGAAAATGTGGAAATGAAATGTGCTAATTGTATTGAAAGTAAAATGTCAAATGAACCTTTTAAGAATAATAAGTCAAAAGCAACAGAAACATTGGAATTGATACATACTGATTTAAATGGTCCACACAGCACAACTGGTTATTGTGGTGAAAAATACTTTTTAACGTTTATAGACGATTATAGCAAATGCGCAAGAATATATTGCATTAGAAGCAAAGCTGAAACTGCAGGTTGTTTGATTGACTATGTTAACTTAGTTGAAAATCAGTTTAATAAGCGAGTAAAGAAACTGCAATGTGACAACGGAAAAGAATATATGAATAAAGAAGTATTCGAATTTATTAAGTATAAAGGTATACAATTATTGCCATGTCCACCCTATGTACATGAACTAAACGGTGTAGCTGAAAGGTACAATAGGTCTGCTATGGATATAGGTAGGTGTTTGATGAAAGAAGCAAGAATAAATAGAAAGTATTGGCCTGAAGTAATGAATACGGTAGCATATTTGAAAAACAGAACTATAGCAAACACAGTAGAGAACAAAAGCCCTTACGAAATATTTTTTAAAAAGAAACCCAATGTTGAAAATTTAAAAATTTACGGAAGTAGAGTATTTGTAAGAGTTCCTGAAGTGAAAAGAAAATCTAAATGGGACAATAAAGCAGAAATTGATGTTTTAGTAGGATATACAAATAATGGTTACAGAGTTTTGGTAAACAATAAAGTAATTAATGCTAGGCATGTAAAAATTGTTGAAGAATATGATCGTCTCATCTGTTTAGATAAATTAGATACAGAAAAAGATGACAGCTACGAAAGTGAACCAGAAAGTGCATGGGACGAAAATAAAAATGATAACAAAAAATATGGCCAGACTAATGCTAGAGAAAATGATGACAATAATGAAGATGATTATGATAACATGAATGTTACTATAAACGAAAATGAAATTAAAGATGAATTAAATGAAAATTCGGATGACAGAAATCAAGAACCAAATACAGCTGAAAGAAAATCGAATAGAAAGAGAACACTGGTAGACCGGTTTGGAAGCCCAATAACACACTGTATATATGTGAATTACGTAAATGCAAACATACCAAACACATTCGAAGAAGCGATTAACTCTAGCGAATATAGGGAATGGCAAAATGCAATGAACTCAGAGATGAATAGTTTAAAGAAAAACAACACATGGGAACTTACGGAAAAACGAAAAGAAAAACGAATTATTGATGTTAAATGGATTTATAAAAAGAAGGGTAATAATATTTTTAAAGCAAGATTAGTTGTGAGGGGATATCAACAAAAAGAACATATTGAAAATGTGTATTCACCCGTAGGTAAAATGCAAACTCTGAAAACGTTGTTGTCGTTCTGCTGTCGAAATAATTTATATGTGGAGCAAATGGACGTAGAAACGGCCTTTTTAAATAGCTATGTAAAATCAGAAGTTTATGTAAATGAACCTAAGGGCTATGAAACGGGCGAAAACAAAGTTTACAGATTAAGAAAAGCTCTTTATGGTTTAAGGGAGAGTCCAAGAGCATGGTACGAATGCTTTCAAAAGTTTATTGAGAAATTGAAATTTGTGCGAAGCAATTATGATTATTGCCTGTATGTAAATAGATCAAGAGACAATCCTGTATACATATTAGTTTTTGTAGACGATCTGTTAATTTGCTGTAAAGATAAAAGAGAAATAGAAGAAGTAAAGTCAAGTTTAATGGCAAGATTTTCTATGAAAGACCTAGGTAAGATTCAGAGCTATATTGGCATTGAAATAAATTATAGTGAAGATAAAAAAATTATGACTCTAAGCCAAACAAATTACATTGATTCCTTAGCTGCAAAGTATAACTTAAAAAACGCAAAACTATACGATACACCTATGGAAACAGGTCTTAAACTTACTCAAGCTAGCGAAATAGATGAAAATATAAAGTACCGAAATCTCATAGGAGAATTACTATATATAAGCACTGGCACAAGACCAGATATAGCGTACGCTACAAATTATTTGAGTCGCTACCAAAGTTGTTACACGCTACTCACTTCAAATACGCTATGAGGGTCTTAAAATATCTATACTTAACTAAAAACTTAAAGTTAACATTTTATGACAATTTAGAATGTGAGGTATTAGATTGTATGGTAGATTCGGACTTTGCAGGAGACAATGTGGATAGGAAATCCACAACAGGTTTTGCAATAAGATTATATGGAAATTTAATATATTGGAAAACGCATAAACAAAACACTGTAACAAAATGTTCAACCTTTGCAGAGTACACTGCAATGTCCGAAGCAGTAACTGAAATATTATTTATAAGAAATTTATTAATTGAATCATTCAATGTAAAATTTGATAAAGCGGTAAGGATGTATGAAGATAATTCTGGCGCAATTGCAATTGCAAAATTTGGAAATTTTACAAAAAATTCAAAGCACATTGAAGTGCAATACCATTACATTAATGAAAACTATGAGAGAGGTATAATAGATATTGTTAAAATAAATTCCGAACTAAACTTAGCTGATATGTTAACCAAGAGCTTAGATAAAAAAAGTTTTTGAGAAACAGGGAAGCTTTGAGATTAATTTGAATCCACCATCATTTCAATATAATATACGAATACATTACTTAATGAAATAATTTTATAAGGTTGTCAATTTAAAGAGGTGTGTTGGAAATATAAGTAAATATGACAACCCTGAACATATATTGTATTCCTATACTCAATTCTTGTATACATGTTCGTTAACGCATACTAGCATAGTACTAAGTCTGTGAATAAGTTAAGTTCTAAGTATTAATATTGAGAGCAGGTTTTCAGTTTAAGAAACTCACTCATGTAACTCGGACTTACTGTGAACCTTATTCAATAAAATAATTAAAGAAAATGAATAAATCCAACAAAAATTTAGCAGTCTAATGCTCAATTCGCAATTTTTCATGAAAATACTTTCTTAAATATGTCTTATTATTTATTGCTAAAATGAAATGAGAATAGTTATCAAATCAATAAAAAAAATTGTAAATAAAAAGAAAAGCATTCGCCCCGTTACACTTATTTATTGGGTAATTCTGCAACGAAGTCAGCTATGATTTATTTTTTTTTCATATGGAATCAGTATACTATCGATAGTATCGGATAATTTTAAAATGCATTGACGAAGCTATTTATATAAACGAACGAGAACAAAATGACACTGAAGATGGCACAACGCCGAAACCGGTTTGTCTCCAAACCAAATTTGACAAGGGATGACGGAAAATCGTTCCACATTACATCACACTCCTACCCTGTCGGAAACACCAACAACGAAAATGAGAAAAGTTTTGCGTTTTACTTAGTTCCTGAAGAATTAGCTAATTGTTAAATAGCGATTTTCAGTAACCTTGTCCTTTTCTTTGATTTTTTAAATATTTTAAACCGATAATATAAAAACCCAAATTCCTAATCGTAGAAAAACAAATCGCTTGTAAACGTAAAGAAAACTGTATGTATTACAAACAACTTTCATCAATCCAACTCCGGCTACGCCACAGTATTTTTGCATAGAACTCACTCCAAAATTTACGGAAAAGTCTATATTTCAAGCGTGTGCTACAAGAACCAAAATCATTGTACAAATTGCCGAACCGTGCCCCGACTTATACATGATTATTTATGCATTTAAAGCAGTGATTCCCAAAGTGGTCCAGGTGGACCCCAAGGGGTCCACGGAAGACTCGACGGGGTCCACGGTGATGTGAAAAAAAACATGGGGGTCCATGAGTTGTAAATAGGGGTCCACGAAGTTTTATCTGGTTTCGATGTAAAGAACCAAAATGGTTGCTTGATAGCCTCTTTATTTAACTTAAATTTTTTTAGTGGTGTATAGTGCTCTTGAGGCACTGCTGCACTTACCGTCAGTTAGTGTTTTTCTTGTAGACTAAAAAGAACCGGATGCTGGTATGACAATGAGTGGGGCGCGACGAAAATTGCTGGCGGCAGAGATTTAAGCACTTGTGTCTTTTCAATGCTACAGGATAGTACGCCACCATTACCTTTATTGAAGAGATTCTATAATGTTGACTTCCTTGAGACTGAATGCTGGATTGATTCCATCGCTGAGACCGGACTCACACATTGTCGATTCTTCACTGATGACTCCAAAACTGACTCTGGGTCATGATCTGGGCTCTTTTTCGAGTTTAATGGAGATAAGCTTCACTTTTCTGTAGGGGAATATGCTTCCGTCTTCCATGCTGAGGTAATTGCAAATCTCAAAGCCATGGACTAAGCATGGAACAGAGGTGGAGGAGAAGGAGTTTAGGTGACTGCAGTGACAACCAAGCTGCACTTAAGGCATTGACCAGCCCTCTATTTAAGTATTTGCAAGTCTCGACTAAAATATGATGGTGAACATAACGAGGTTTTTTACTCTGGGTGCCAGGTCACTCTGGAGTACCTGGTTATGAGACATCTGATCATTTGGCCAGAGTTGGCTCAGACCAGGCATTCCTCGGTCCGCAACCAGTGTTAGCACTCCCACCGGGCAAAACTCATGTTGCCTTCAATCTCACAAGGTTTATCTAATTTTTTGCTCTCACTGAGCAGACGACACTGCAGACAACTTGCTGGACTGCTGACTGGTCACTACGCGGAGCAAACACCTGACTGTGATAGGCGTAAATGACAAGTCCATTAGCCCAGCTTGCCTTGAAGAAGATGAGGCGGTGGAACACTTTTTGTGCTTCTTGCTTGCTTGTTTATTTGCCGTCGACTTTTTTAAACTCGTTATTACCTCTATTGTCAGTTTCTGAATTAAAAGTTTGGCGTAAAAAGCTTAGCCGTTTTGATGTTTTAAGTTTTGTGTTTTAAAAATGTGACAAATATTTTTCGCCTCACTTTAAAACTCGGAGCGATAAAAATAAAAATGCAACGTCATGAGAGAGGCGAACATTTGATGAGTTTATGGTAAGATAATGTAAATAACGCTAGCGATCGCAATGCTCGTAAAAAATATAACTCTTCCGAGCGAGAGAGTATTTTGATGTATTTACGAGCTCTAGTTTTTAAAATCTACATGTGTGTAATCACATTATTTTTATAAATAGAACACAAGAAAATATTTCACTTTTATTTTGGCCACTCTGAGTTTAGTTTTTGAATTCACCCACGATGCAAATTTACATTGTTAGATCTAATTTTCACATTTAATTTTTTTAAGGGCTTTGGGAATATTTAGAAATGTATCAGCAGGGGGTCCACCGAGACCAGTAAATTTTTGGAAAGGGGTATACGTGAAAAAAAGTTTGGGAACCACTGATTTAAAGTATCAAACGGAAATACAAGAACCTCCAAAATCTGACTAACCCCGGCTTATATCAATAGTTTCTTCCATCGCCTCAGAATCACTACCTCCATAGTATGGTTCCAAAAAGAAACCAGTTTTGTTTTATTAAATTTTTTCATGATTCAAGTACTTTAAATCAATTCTGGTTCATTCTCTTTTGCGTTTTCTATTTGCTTTTACATGCTTAAATTTAATTGAATTCCGCATATGTACAAGCAGAATTGAATTCAATACCTGAACCGTGTAAAACCCGGTAATATGTAAATAGGTTGGTGATGTGTAAGCAAATCAATGTTGCCAAATTCCCATTGTCAAAAATAAAGAAATGCATACTAAGTAGTACATATAATATAAACAATTAGAGTGCACACAGTTCTATATTATCTACTGTGGTAAGTTTGCCACCTGGTAACTTTAAAACATTTTACCATGTGGTAACTTTGTTTGTTGTTGGTTCCCATACTAATTAGACATAACAATTTTGGGCAAAATTACTCGACTTTGTCTCATGTTTTGATTTGTGTTAAATTGGAATCTCTGATCAGTTATTTGTTCGCGCTAAGAAAAAATGGAAAAAGTGAAGCATAAAAACATAGGGTGGGCGCAATTGGAAAGATTTTTAAATATATATATGTTATCTTGTTAAACTTGCCACCTTTTAAATTTAAAAGTAAACTCTGGATACCCTAAATATGTATATTTCCTCAAACAAAGACTATCGATAATGGCCAACGACCATTCGATAGTGCAAAAAAAATAGAACCATTCGATAGTATCGATAGTACCATCGATAGTTTTACAGCTCTAATATCGACCATACTAAGAAAACATGTTATACATATATCCTTTTGGAAAGGGTACTTAAGTATCCAAAAAACAACTTTTTTAGTTTTTCACTGGCTACGTTACACTTAACATTTGCGGTACATTTCATTACGACTTAATAGGAGTTCTAAACAACTTTTTCGCTAACTTGAAAGGTATCCTGTTGAACTAATTTATTTTCTATCGTTCAGAACTTAATCGGCCAAAATAAATCAAGGAAAACATATATTTTTTTACTTCTCCTTGTTGAAATATCGAAAACTGTGTTTAGGTCCGTGAAAAATCCTTCAAAAAAAGGGTAAAAATATTAAACACAAAACGCTTGGACATGATAAGAATTAGTGTCAAAAGCAGCAGTCAGTAATAGTGAATAACAGTAATAAACAATATGTACAATATTTGAAAGAAAGAAAAAATCGGGCTGGTTTACTTTTCTGTGGAATCGACCATATACATACATCAGATCAAAACCAGCGTCCTTCGATGTTAAAATGATTTTGCTTTGAATTTTTCATCTTTCTTGAACAAGTCACGGTACGAGATCTTTTTCTTCGTCATTATTTAGTTACGGTTAGAGATGGGCGATCTCGTGACTCAATCCGCCCCAAAGTTTACATGCATTTTTCAAATCAAGTGCGCTTTCAAATCAGAAGAAGCAAAAACAAAATACATGTGATGCAAATGAAAGAAGTAGAAACCAGCTCATTTAATAACACCACCTAGTATGAATTCGCCTTGGAAATTTCCTTAAACTTCAATCCTTGTGGTGCTATTCTGTAACTGCCATCCCTAAATTGGCGCGTCAAGCGCTAAGGAACTGTCAAAAATCCTCATG
>NW_023460819.1:13141-17009 GCF_013731165.1 Rhagoletis pomonella | reverse complement strand
AGTTGGATTCAGAAGACGGAAACAAAGAGAAAGGACAAAAAAGTGAAAACGGAAACAAGAATAAAAACAAGGGGAAATTAGAAAACGTCAAAAATTACGCCGCATTGATTTGGGGATAGCACGCGCTGACACTCGGTGAAAATGGAAAACGCAACGCTTAGCGCTCCGATTTAGGGACGGCAGTAACCAGTTAGCGACATATTTCGGACTTTGCGGCAAGTGTTACGATTTTTCTATTCTATACAAATTTTCTAACGATTTCTATCGCACAGTTTGAAATTATCTTTTCAATAGCACTATGGTACAAAATTGAGGTTCATGTCTTCGTATTTGATAAAACCAAAAGGAAATTAAAGCTAACACCTCCCGTAACAAAATCCCAAAAGGATTTTTAGCCCATATATAGATCTGATTTACTCTTTATGCTTGTTTAAAGTTTCTGACCCTGTATACAGGAAAAATTTAGTCAAACTCGATCACATAATGAGGTTCTTCTGGAAAGTTATAGTATATTGATTCATTTTTGATGTTTATTTTTACCTGAAACTTACGCTAGCTGGCGCTAGAGGGTACAATTTTTTGCAAATTTGTATGGTTTTTCATCGAAAAATAGTATTTTTACTGTTTTTTAAGGCTGAGTAATCCATTATTTATACCAGTTTCATTGTTAAAGTTAAAGATCATAACATCAATTTGGTAAAAAAAAGATAGCAATATCGTGATAAAAAGTGTTTATGTGAATTTTTTTATGAGAAAAACATTTTTTTTAAGAAAACGACTTCCTTAATTAAAAAATTATATGTTCTATTACAAAATGGGGTTTTATTTACACTTAGAAAAATTACACAGCAGCAAAAAACAATATAAACATTGTGATTTTGTATATTGTGAAATAAATTAAATGAAGAATGAATAACTCGTTGGAAAATTTTCGGCATTATTGTTATGTTTGTGGAAAATTTAAAATAGCAAGCAGTCTGATATAAGAAGCAGTGCGAAAGAAAAGTGTCAGCAATGATTTCATACCATACCTTTTTTAAGATGAATAAAATAATTAAATCGCTTTTGTAACATAATCTAACAGAAATTTACCATGAAAAAGCATAAATAATGAATTACTCAGGCTTCAAAAATAGTAAGAAAACAATTTTTCTATGAAAAACCACAAATAATAGAAAAATTGTACCACAGCGCCACCTAGCATAAGTTTTAGTTAAAAATAAACATCAAAAATGAATTCCTCGATCCAAAAAACAGTCATGTACCATAACCAGGGTGGGCAAGGAAGGGATGTTTGGAACCACCGTCGGATAATACAGCATCTACGACGAAACGTTCGGAAACGGAATGAGGCTGATCGACTTCGCCGGGGCCCGAAACAGTACTCGGTTCAGGCTTAAGAAGATCCATCAAGCTTCGTGGCTGTCTCCAGATCGAAAAACGAAAAACCAAACTGATCATGTTGTGATTGACGGAAGGCATGCTTCCAGTATTTTAGACGTACGTACACTCCGAGGCCCAAACATCGACTCGGACCACTTTCTTCTTGCAGCCCTGTGGAACAAAAATGTGCGCCCAAAAATGCAAAAAAAAACTTTACGTCAAATAGCTGCAGTCACAATAGATGGCCAATGCATTCGCTTCTCGACTCTCACACCTCCTATCAGAGACACTCTTCAACAAACCGTCATATGCGAACAGTGGAACCACATTTCCCGTTCATTAGGAGCCGAAGCCGAAGTAGTCGGATGGCACTATCGATAGTATCGATGGTTTTTGATCTGATCTAAAATTGGCCGGGATGGGCGGTATCGGGCACATCTGTAAAAATATGGCGGGCGGAACGGGACCAAAATTCTTTCCCGACACTCCCGATAAAACCGCAACCTCCGCAAATTCACAAAATCTTCCGTAAAAACGATGTTTGAAATATGCACTATTAATATTTTACTGAGTCGGAAGATGCCAGATCTTTCATTATTATTTTTATACCCGAGCGCACTTGTGCAGAAGGGTATACTTATTAACTTTTTTCACATAACGGTTGTTGTAAATATAGACAAATGTATACATAAATGCTCAGAATGAATAGAGAACTCGATTAATCCAAGTCTGTCTATCTCTATGTCCGTCCGTCCGTCCGTCTGTCCGTGTACACGACAACTCGAGAAAAAATTGAGATATCTGAACGAAATTTCGTATATAGGTCGCCCTTTATCGAAGGTAGGTTGCTATTGAAAATGGGCGAAATCGGACTGTAACCACGCCCCCTTCGCATATAAAGGTATTTTCGAAAAATGCAAAAACTAAATATGGCCCTTATTATAAGCTGCATTCGATTTTCGATCTTCGCTGGCTATCGAAGATCGAAAGTGAAATTCGTATTATGAGCTATGCAAGCGTGTCGAAATTTTCGTTGAGTATCGAATTTTCTGTCGAACAGAATTTTGCTTTCGATGGTGTAGCGAAGTGTTAGAAAATTGTGAAAAATGTATGATTTTGTATATGTTTTCTTACATTTTGGCGGCTAGACACTAATTTTAAACAATTTTTATTAATTTCATGCAGTTCTAACATCGTGAATACTAAACACAAGCTCGAAAAGCTGGTTTTACTTGTGAAAGAAAATCCCAATACTCTGTTGGCGCGATCTCTGAGAACAAAATCGTAGCGCTGTTGATAGTTTTAAAATATTTTAAATAGATTTGGCTCACAAACGCTTCTTTAGATGGCCGGAACTTTTTAATGAATCTGTAGACAAATTTCTTAAATATATTTTATATCAAAATATATTCGAAAGACTAATAAACTTAAACTCTCTTAAACATTTGCTACTCCTGGCCAGTTTACTTAGTTCTCATCCTCCGACGAATCGTTGACCCAGAACTCGTTGTACTCATTTTACTACGTTTTTATAAACTTGCTTTCTTTTTTACTTAATTTTAATTAGAACAAATTTACATAAATATGTATAAGCACACTATTTAGTTTGCTCGATTTGTAAACAAAGCTTCTCAGCAGTGAAAAATATACTATTGTGAACAACCTAAACGGGCGAAATTCACAATAGCGCTATTCTTCATCGAATAAGCGCCATAATACCAAATGAAAATTCGTTCGCTCAGCACTTTCGACCACAGTCGAAAATCGAATGCAACTCATAATAGGGGCCTATGATATTTCAGTAAATATGAAGTAGAGTATTTGTAAAAAATAATATTATGAAATTTTTGAAAAACGGGCGTGACCCCGCCCACTTATGATGAAATACTGTATCTTAGTAGCCCCTTTACCAATCCTTACCAAACTCGGTGCGAGCCTTGCTTAGGATCCAGCTAAGAAATTTATATATACATAACTGTAATTTACAGAAACACAAAGCTACGATAAATCAGTAACTACTGAAGCTAATTGACTCAAAATCTATTACTGCTATGACCACTGAGCAAACAATTAGATTAGTATAAATTTTTGTATTTTGGGCGGGCGCCGCACACTGTTTCGACTATATGGATGCAGGTGGAAATAATAGTACACCTGCACCGATTTCACTAAAACTTGACATGTGCTCTAGTACTACTTAGAAATAGAGAATTATGAAATTTGGTAAAGATGGAATAATTGCCACGCCTTCTACTCTTGTGGGCGGGAACATTAAAATTCATCCGATTTCGATGAAATTTAGTTTGTGCTCTCTCTTTTATTAAAAAAACCTAAATATAAAATATGGGAAAGATGAGATCACTATAACATCCAAAACTCACAAAAAATGTGAGCCCAGTCGTTAAATGTGATGGAATTTTGGTAAATTTTTTCCTGCTTTTCACTCTCAGAAAACAAAGGTTATACTATAAAATTACTAAGGTAT
>NW_023460819.1:9189-13131 GCF_013731165.1 Rhagoletis pomonella | reverse complement strand
AAAAAAAAATTCGTTGAAAATTATTCCGGTTTCCCGCATGACGGTAATTTATTTTCAGATATACGAAAACTCCGATATTTCAATAACTGAGGACGTTAACTTACTCCAAGTTAATACCTACAACAATCTCTTAACAATAAATAAGACTGTTAGACTTTTAGGTAGATTAAAGAAAGTTGGAACGACAATAGTTGATACCTGCGCCCCACTAAGGGTGAACACACCAAAACTGCGACACTTAGAAATTACTACCAGAAACAAACTAGAAGGCTTTGAAACTATTTTTTTTTTTGTATTATATAACTTGGAAGTTTAGATGTTATTAAAATGTTAAAATATTAGTTATTATTTGCTCCATATGCAAGTGATCGGTATTTTCATCGCACACGCGCCATCATGTTCTGCACGACTGCATCATCGACATTACGCGATGCGCACAACTACTTTGTTTTGCACTCTTCAATAATTTTCACTCTTTCACCTGTTTTCTTCAAGATTCCTTTGACAATTTACCAATATTCCCCAATAGGACGTGGCTCTGGGCTATTGGGTGGATTGCAGTTATTTGCAATTGATGTTATTTGCATTATACCACGGCAATGTGTCCTTGGCATAGTGGCAGGTTGCCATGTCCGCCTAGAACGATGGCATACTCCTTATCTGTTGATAAATCACAGAAGACGCCTTTTGAGGCACTCATCCCGATAAACTTGATCATTCATTGTCCCGGATGGGAAAAAAGGGCTGCTCTTACGGACGCACGAACAAATAGCTTGCGAAACCATGTGGTTTTTGGAAATTTGGACTTCATTTTCAGCTTACAACTTTCAGGGGCATCTTGACGACTTGCAGCAGTATAAAAATCTTGACCTGCAATATATTTTGAATTCTTATAGCAGTAGGTTTCGCAGTCCATAACAATGCAGTTGTATTTTTTAATTTAGAAGTCATACAACTTCCGAATGCGGGATTTCGCTGTAACATTCTACTTTGCGCCTCGGTCTGGCGCTGTTTGAGCTGTAGAACATCTCAATGAAGCTTTCCGCTTTACCTTTTGTACGAAAAACTGCGATCTCCGTACGGATTTTGCAACATAACGCGACAAGATCTTCGGATCTCGCGAATTTCAAATTATTGAATTCGTTTTGGGTAAGTTATAAGCTTCCCAAAGTGTCGCAGTTTTGGTGTGTTCACCCTTTATAGGCAAAACACGAGTTTTTTTTTAAATCGTAGATCTTCGCTTAGAAATGAGATAATGGAATGAAAATTTTTTATCGTGAAGATAAATGATCATATAATATAGGAAAACTATAGAGAAGTTGCAACAACAATAACTTAACCCTCAACATACCGTTCAAAATGTCACTTTTTTGAAATTTTGGATTTTGGCTCCCATTCCACTAGAAAACGCTATACTTAATAAACCATTAGCATTGTTTCTGAAAGATTTCTCTTTATTTTATCTTAAGACTCGATTTTTGGGACATTGGATGCTGTACCCGAGTGGCCAGATTGAAACAGAAAAGCTTCCTTTAAACTCTAATAACTCGTAAACTATCAGCTTTCAAAAAAATGTATATAACAAAAATGGTTATACTGGTCGATATCTTTACGAAAGTGCAGCATTTAACCCTTTAATGCAGTCTGTCATATATGAAACGCTTTTTAACCCTTTCAAGGCAGAGGAAAAAGGTTCTCAATATGCTTTTGAACGTGCTTTTTCTCATGTTGACGTAGATATTAATCGTAGAAAATTTTTCCATAGTAAAATAATAATAAAAACAATAAATAAAAAAATAAAAAAATAAAAATAAATAAAAAGTACGTTGAAAACATATTGAGAACCATTTTGCCTCTGCCTTGAAAGGGTTAAAAAGCGTCTCATATATGACATACTCTGCACTAAAGGGTTAAATGCAGCACTTTCGTAAAGATGTAGACCAGTATAACAATTTTTGTTATATAAAATTTTTTGTGAAAGCTGAAAGTTTACGGGTTATTAGAGTTTAAAGGAAGCTTTTCTTTTTCCAATCTTGCCACTCGGGTACAGCATCCAATGTCCCAAAAATGGAGCCTTAAGATAAAATAAAGAGAAATCTTTCAGGAACAGTGCTAATGGTGTATTAAATATAGTGTTTTCAAATAGAATGGGAGCCAAAAACCAAAATTTCAAAAAAGTTACATTTTGAACTGTATTTTGAGGGTTAAGTTATTTACTACGTTTATACGTAAGCTATTTGCAAATAAAAATAATTTGCAAATACCTAACTCACTGTTTATTCGATGGTGAAAAATTCTTTTTTAACATTGCCTGATTATAAAAAGGCAATAATATTACCATCGAAAAAGAAAATAAAGTTAAAAATGGCAACGTCTTCATTATAAAAAGGCGATAAGATGACCATCGAATCTTTCTTACGATCAATACGCATACCGGTTTTAAACCGTTTAGCAAGCCACAACCCGTTTTGGGGGTAAGACCCAGCTCTTATAATTCATTTAAAGACCAATGAGTATATGAGAGAATAACTTATTTACTAAACAAGGTCAATCATTATGCAGCGTAGTCTTTATTATACTTACCCCATATTCCACGGGATATCTTCGCCGCGATCTCGCATTTCGGTTAACCCTCGAAGCACATGGAAAACCATTGTTATTTCAACCCAACGTTTTTGAACCTTCTCTTCTTCTTCGTCAAATATTATGCCCACTTGGTAGGGAAACGCGAAGTAAATATCGGCTTTATTTATTACCAATAGTTTTCTTTGAGCCACTGATAACTTCTGTATAGTGGGTTTCAGTTCATCAATAGCTTCTTTAGCAACAAAGTTTTCCATTGACACAAATTCTCCATTTACCAGCTTCGAAGATATTATCTGAAACAAAAAATTGTTGCTAAACTTGCATAACTATAGATTCATATTTTTCAAATAATCGGATGAAAAATTTTTGGTGCTATCAAAATGTATTCAACAAAGTGTGATTGAATTTGACATTGCTCTCAGAAAAACCATCCTATAAAGTCAAATTGAAAAATTTTTTTATGAATTTTGAATCGTTTGTTTATATTTTTTGGCATAATAGTACCTTAAAAGAGAGCCGACCTGAGTTGTCAGTCACACCTTGTTTAATACACCTTAGGTGCTATAAAACCAAGGCACATAAATACAGATAGAAGCTGAAATGACGTTGCTCTCATGAGAACCAAACCTTTAAACTTCAACTTCTTTTCCTTTTATTTCCTATATTTCGTTACGCTTTGAATGTCATGTCATGTGTTTTTGAATGCTCGTTAATGACAAATTTTAATAAATATTGAATTTTTGTAGTGTTGTGCGGTTCATACTTAGTGTATGTGTAAAAAATGCAACACCTGAAGCGTTGTTTTTTATGTGGTGTTAAATATAATGCAGACACCACCAATTTTTTAACGTGCCTCAATGTCCTTCGCGTAAGGAGCGTCGGGAAAGCAGCTGTGGGGTAGAGCTGCAGAGAAATGCCTTGCTGTGCGTTAATCAATTTGACTGTAAAATTACTAAAAGATTAGTAAATGAATTACTAATCAGCCTTTACGAAGCATATATGTGTATGTATATAAAGTTATGTATAAAATATTTAAATTACCTAGAAAATCCGTGGTTCGCTAACCCAATCTGCGAAGGGCAAGTTTTTTGTATTCGCTGACGTACCACACTTACTTAGGAACCACTATATTGACAAAGGTTTCATACTAAATAACAAGCACATAACGAAATTCACTGTACGGCAAGTGATGCAATACACGTCCTCGTCAGATGTTAGCATTACATATAAAGTGACTGATGAACATTTGGCAGTACAATGCGGTAATATTGTATTAAGGCTAATCACCATCCGGTGCATCTTTGCATAAGTATACAGGGTGTCCCAGAAGTAACGTGCCAAACTTTAGGGCAAGGT
>NW_023460819.1:2307-9089 GCF_013731165.1 Rhagoletis pomonella | reverse complement strand
CATTATTTCGTATGCACAGTTTCCATATGCACAATTTCAGGGTGCCAGCTAAAACCGATAAATTTCGTAAGCTATTGTATAAATAATAATACAAAGTCTACTGAGAAAATTGTCAAGATCTATGCTGTATAAGCCTTATCTCGTATACCATTGATTGTTCCTATGCCAGTTTTTGCGATATATCTGCTTTATGTAGGAAGCTAAACCAATTAAATTGTGTTACCGGTTTACATACCAATCACATAGCGGCGAAAATCACTTTGATTGGTGCTACATAAGGTATATCTTCTTTATATCTGATTGTTTAGATACGATTTTTTATGTGTGTAACTCCTCTATCTATGTGTGATGTGAATATACATATAAATTTTTTTAAATGCAGTAATCTGTTAAAGTAAAGCTTTCAGATATTCATGAAAGGTATGAAGCCTTCGGTATAGCCGAAGACAGTGCTGCTCTTACTTGTTTAATTGTGTATTTGCAACCGACAGCTTATTGCTCGAGTAAATTAGCCAAAATGCAGGAGATCTGATCGAAAGGTAAACATGTTAAATTATATTACTTTTTATACACAATAACCTCATTTCACACTGCTCTAGCCATAAAGCAGATATAGTTCATCAAAATGTCCCGGTAGAACAGGAAGAATTTGATGAGGGCTCATTGTCCAAATATTCCCTGTTGGATTTATTCATTAATTCATTTTATTATTTTATTGAATAAGGTTCACAGTAAGTCCGAGTTACATGAGTGAGTTTCTTAAACTGAAAACCTGCTCTCAATATTAATACTTAGAACTTAACTTATTCACAGACTTAGTACTATGCTAGTATGCGTTAACGAACATGTATACAAGAATTGAGTATAGGAATACAATATATGTTCAGGGTTGTCATATTTACTTATATTTCCAACAATTTTAATACCTATTCCCATAACACTACAATTTTATAGAATCTGATACAAGTCTACTCCAGACTATGAAGAGTTTATACATCTATTTATTTTGTTAAAAATTGTTTATGTGAGAACTTTTCTATAAAACTGCGATAAATGCATTAACATTGTTTTTATCTAAGATTAACAAAGCTGTGGAAACCACCGTATCTGATTTGAAATTTTCTTGGTTGGCATTAGAAAAAAACAATGATTCAGAAAGGATTAAAAAGAAACTACACAACATGGTACTTTGGATGAGCTTTTGCATATCTAAGTTATTAAACATAAGTGGATTTTGTAGTGAAGTTAAATAAATATTTTTTATTTTTTATAATTGACTAATTAAATAAATATTATTTGCGACGATAATACAAAGATTTTCCGTTAAAAAATTTTGGTGTAGGATGATTTTTGACCTAGTTAGAATTTTTAAGGATAATCGAGCTTTATTTTTTAATCCTGCAATAGAAGATCTCAATTTTAGCTCAATCAGTTATTTATGATGACAGAATAAGAATATGGAAAAAAGGATGAACAAAGCCTTTTGGTTAAACCTTGCCCAAGCGAACTGTACGTGTAACGTGGCCAGTGTTTTATGTAACGTTACCAGTGCCCAAATTTTATGAGCAAAAATTGTTAAGCACCTATAATTTGTTTTCGGTAATCGATACCGGATGAAATGAAAATACACTTAAGAAGTACTATTTCTAGTAAGTAAGAGTAAAAAAATCCAACTTTCAAGACTGAAAGCCAAAATTTCAAAATTTATTTTAAAATACGATATTTTTACTTTAGGTTGTACCATTTACAAACTCATATGATATGTTTATTTTCCTTCGAATTTACAAGACTAATTTTCATAGCCTATTGTCTTTTTTATGTTATTTAAATGGTCATTGGAGAGACAAATCTCTCAGCATTGTAGCAGTTCAAGTTTTTCAGTAGTTATTTTTTGAAACACATCTTAAACCACGTACCGATACATCGATGCATCGAATAATATCGTATTAATCGGTACAACATGATTCATTTGGCTGTGCGAAAGTCCAATTTCGTAAACGCAGTTTTACAATATTTTTAGTTGCCGTTCGATAGGGAAAACTCCAAAAAAACAAAAGCTTTACTTTGTTTTTGTAAAATAAAGAACACCGTTAAACGGCAATCAAACAAAGTTATTGAGACGTTGTTTGCGGAATCGGTTTATTTCTTAAGATTCAAGTGCATTTTTTGTATAAAGTTCGAACAATTAAAGGAATATTTTTAATGGGAGACAAAAATATTGAGTACCTATATTCTATTAAAACAAGTAAGAAAGTCTAAGTTCGGGTGGAGCCGAACATTAAATACCCGGCGCAAGTATTAAATATATGTTTCTTCACCTTTCCGAAACCTACCGCTAGATGGTGAGCCGGGGTGTATCAATTTTGAGTAAATTACAGTCCTTAAATTTCGAAATATTGCAGTTTCAAGCATTTCTGAAATATACCGTTATATGAAAAGCGGCCGTAATTTTATTCTGATTTATATAATAACTTTCAACGTTTTGCTTTTATGTGGCAAGCACAATAAAAACACCGAGTTTGGAACGGTTACCGATATACATATATGTGATCATAAGTAGGCGGTGCCACGCCATAAACGTATTTCTTGGTAAAGAATTGTTGCAAGCATCAATCTTGAATAAATTAGTTTTAATATTTACTGATTTATCGAAGATTTTGTTTTTCTCTAAATTACAGTAATATGGGATGTGGGCGTGGTTATTGTCCGATTTTAGAAATTTTCGGCCATTTGGTACGCTGTACCAGGGCCAATAACTGTGCCAAGTTTGGAAGAAATTGGTGCAGCGGTTACTAAGATATGCACATGTAACCATAAGTGGGCGTGGCTACGTCCATTTTCCAAAAATTTATAATATTCTTATTTTTCGTCTGAAAACTATTGTAAATATCAATTTTGAGTGAATTATCTTCAGTAGTTACTGAAATATCGCAGTTTTCGTATATCTGGAAATTACCGTTATATGGGAAGTGGGCGTGGTTACAGTCCGATTTCGCCCATTTTCAATACCAACCTACCTTGGATTAATGGAAACCTACATACCAAATTTCGTTGAGATATCTCAATTTCTGCTCGAGTTATCGTCTACACGGACGGACGGACAGACGGACAGACGGACGGACAGACAGACATGGCTTAATCGACTTCTCTATTCATTCTGAGCATTTATGTATACATTTGTCTATATCTATCTCGATTCGTTTTGGCTGTTACAAACAACCGTTATGTGAACAAAATTAATATACCCTTGTGCACAAGTGCGCTCGGGTATAAAAAAGTGACTTGTTATCATTTGTTTGCAAACAAACTGACTTGGTTGCATAACCTCAAAAATTTTCTGATTTTTCCCCATTTATTATTGCATGTAAGCTTCTACAATTTTGTTAACTTTCGGCAACGAAAAATGAAAATAAGATGGATAAATTAAGATGTAGTGGGTAGATTTTATTTTATTAAAGCCGCCGTTTCCAAGAAAAACTGTTTTTTTCTAGGTTATCATGCTATTACAAAGGACGAGTTGTTTGAAGTTTGGCTGCTTGGATGTTCGAAATAAGAAAAGCTTTCTTCGGTTGTCAACCATGTTGCAAAAATATTGGTGCTGACGATATTTGCGAAAGTTCCATGAAACTCTCAGAAGAAAAAACGCGTATTTTTTGCAATTATTTATCAAAGAAAACCGAAAATTATGGAAAAAATGTGGAAACGATGCAAAAACATCGCGTTTCTTGCTGATGAAGTTCTTTTCGAAATCAAAAAGCCAACCGATTCTAACTTTCTCCAAAAATTGCAGTTTTGCCCTCCCTTTCGCTAAAAATTACTTAGCCTATTTTATCCGGCGGCAAGTGGCGCTATGCAACAAGAGAGCTGTCAAAATTTACCTGCATTTTAATTGTGGTAAATTATTTTTCGAAAATATTCGTAACTGCCTTAGGAATCTTTCCTCAAGGTATATCTGCGAGGCATGTAGTAGATGATTTTTTTTAAATTTAGGAATTTCGATAATGCCCTAATTAATCGCTATAAGAAGCCATTTATGTGCATATGAACAAACTTATTTTATTATGTAGCTCATTTTAAGGGGGAGGGCATGGTAAAAGAACATAACTTATCTCAAAACCAACCTAATTGGACAATGTTTTCGAGAACAACCTAAACACGTATACTCATCATTTGAATATAAAAAGTCTGTTCAACAAAAGTCAAGTCATGTTTTCACATTTTATTAACTGACTTTACACTTTTTTCAACATTTGCGATCCTTTTGCATTAAAATAAAGCAGTATTTTAGCTACTATTAATTTTGCACAGAAAAGGTAATCATTTCACCTAATATGCAATGGCTTACATTTTGAAAATGTTTAATTAAACAAATAAATTAAAACTCTGATACAAGTAAGTAGAAGATAATTTGGTTTGTGTACTTGTGACATCTGTCACAGTGACAAAAATTGATATAACTCGTTTGGATTCAATAAAAAAAAATATTTCCAGGCACTGTGTCTAAAGAATTTTCTATTATATTTAGTTTAAGAATTAAACCTTAGAAAGTAAGTTGAAATGTCACACCTGCCACCGTGGAATGAGCCATGTGTATGTTCTAAATTAATTACGGAACTAACGTCGTCCATATCTTTCAATCAATATTGAAACAAACCTTGTGTAAGTCGTCATCGGTTTTTTATAGTGGAATCGCAATTGAGCTTTTGGTCGGTTAAAAAGGGGGATTCGATTTCTATTTTACAAGCTTTTATTTAACTTCACTTGTATGTATGTATGTATGTATGTATGTATGTCCTGGAACTTTGCAGTCAATATTTAACAAACTTCCCGATGAGCTACAGACTTGAAACTTCAAACTTAGCTCAGAACTCGAGGACAATTCAATTTAAAAGATGTTTTAATCCGCTAGGTGGCGCAGGAGTCGAGATATTTGTAAAACCCGCATTTATGGTCTGATTTGGTTCGTATTTAGAACATTTATTACGTATATGAAAAGAAATTAATCCGAAAAAAATTTTGCCGATAGGTGGCGCAGGAGTCGAGATATTTGGAAAACCCGTATTTATGATCCGATGTGGTTCATATTTAGAACATATATGACTTATATGAAAATAAATAAATCCACAAAAATTTTGCCGACAGGTGGCGCAGGAGTCGAGATATTTGGAAAACCCGTATTTATGATCCGATTAAGTTCACATTTAGAATGCATATTGCTTACATGAAAAGAAATAACTACACAAAAAATTTTGGCAGTTATGTGGCGCGTGAGTCTATATAATTAAAAATTCGGCATCTGTGCTCAAATTTGGTTTATATTCAGAATAGGTGTATTATCTATTTAAATTGAAATATATTGAAAATTTTGTTTGTTAAGTCAAATTTAGTATAATATTAACTGCAAGATTTCAAAAGACTAAAAAGTAGAAAATAATATTATAGTTAAAAAAACTAAAAACACGCTTTTATTACAAAAAGAACTAAAAAGTATAAAATAATTTGTAGATATAGCGATTCCGTTTAAGAAGAATAGGAAGTTCCCTAACCTGATTTAATTTAACTGTTTTAAGTTAGCTAAAAATATGATTAAAGTGATTGATCCGTAGTTATAGTCAAAATAAAGTGCACTGTAAAGTTTGTTGCAGTTTTTTTACAGACACCCCATTGAAAGTTATGCCAAAAAGCTGCAACTAACTTTACAGTGCACTTTATTTTGACTATAACTACGGATCAATCACTTTAATCATATTTTTAGCTAACTTAAAACAGTTAAATTAAATCAGGTTAGGGAACTTCCTATTCTTCTTAAACGGAATCGCTATATCTACAAATTATTTTATACTTTTTAGTTCTTTTTGTAATAAAAGCGTGTTTTTAGTTTTTTTAACTATAATATTATTTACCTTCCTTTTATTAACTCGGGATGTAACTATGTAATATTGATGCGCCTAAAAGATGCGGCGATTTCTATTCTCAAGTTACATACCTGATGACAGTACGAATGGCAATTATAATAAGGAGGTTTTAGTTTTTAAACCCGAGCGCACTTGTGCACAAGGGTATATTAATTTTGTTCACATAACGGTTGTTTGTAACAGCCAAAACGAATCGAGATAGATATAGACAAATGTATACATAAATGATCAGGATGAAAAAAGAAATCGATTAAGCCATGTCTGTCTGTCCGTCCGTCTGTCCGTCCGTCTGTGTACACGATAACTCGAGCAAAAATTGAGATATCTCCTTGGTATGTAGGTTTCCCTTAATCCAAGGTAGGTTGGTATTGAAAATGGGCGAAATCGGACTTAAACCACGCCCACTTCCCATATAACGGTAATTTCCAGAAATACGAAAACTGCGATATTTTAGTAACTACTGAAGATAATTCACTCAAAATTGATATTTACAATAATTTTTAGACGAAAAATAAGAATATTATAAATTTTTGGAAAATGGGCGTAGCCACGACCACTTATGGTTACATGTGTATATCTTGGTAACCGCTGCACCAATTTCTTCCAAACTTGGCACAGTTGTTGGCCTTGGTACAGCATAAAAAATCGCCGAAACTTTTTAAAATCGGACAATAACCACGCCCACATCCCATATAACGGTAATTTAGAGAAATACAAAATCTTCGATAAATCATTAAATATTGAAGCTAATTTATTCAAAATTGATGCTTGCAACAATTCTTTACCAAGAAATACGTTTATGGTAAAATTTTGGAAAATGGGCGTGGCACCGCCCACTTATGATCACATATAAGTATATCGGTAACC
>NW_023460819.1:1957-2297 GCF_013731165.1 Rhagoletis pomonella | reverse complement strand
TAAACACGGCATATTTCTGCTATCTCGCTCGTAAAATGTTTTCCAGTCTGCAAGACTGCGAAAAAAAATTGATTATATTTTATATTTTGTGATTACAAATCACCATACAAACGACTCCACACGCGTTTCCGTCTCCCCGACTACGGAAAGGACGCACCGCACACTTCCCGGGTAAGCCGAAAGAGTTTAATCACGTTTGGGTGGCTATCGCGCGCGCGCGCGTGTGTGTGTGTGTGTGTGTGTGTGTGTTTTTTTTTTTTTTTTTTTACGAGGGGGAAGCATCGAAAGCCTATTGTAGCATGACAGCTAAGCAAAACAAAATGTTCACACAATATTAAGT
>NW_023460819.1:0-1947 GCF_013731165.1 Rhagoletis pomonella | reverse complement strand
TGTAGCATGACAGCTAAGCAAAACAAAATGTTCACACAATATTAAGTAAAAAGTTCAATATACTTTTGGCAATAACTAGGCCAAAGTACTCAAATCAATTTAGCTTGCGCTGCACTTCTCCAATAACATAAACTCGATTGAACCCATATACATTTATGTATGCATGCACAACAACGTAGAATCATAAGCATGACTAACAACTTAGAAATGTAAGTTTGTAAATTAGATTACTCATAAGGTAGATTGTAAGCATATAAAAGAACGGCGACGACCCGAATAAAACATTCCAACTTTAAGACTCAACGTTTTTACTTGTGTTTTACTTTTGGAATCATTGTGGGGCATTTTAATGCTCACCTAAATGCGGCTGTAGAGCTAAGAAAATACTAAACTCCTTCCAATATTTACATGGCGATCCTGCCAGCTCAAAGCTAGATTCTGCCAGCTCAAAGCTAGATCCTGCCAGCTCAAAGCTAGATCCTGCCAGCTCAAAGCTAGATCCTACCAGCTCAAAGCTAGATCCTGCCAGCTCAAAGCTAGATCCTACCAACCCAAATCTAGACCCTGCCAACTCTATCAAGACCATGCCAGTACATTATGGTAGAGAATACGTTCCGGAAGGATCGAAAAACGCAGAAGAATACCCCAAATACATCCCTACAAAAATTGTAATAGGACCCAAACCAATATCCCTAGAGGAATACCGGCAAAGGCAAAACCGCCAAAAAGCCAACTTACAAGAGTTTAGGCAACGAATAAGCTGCGAACGTAAACCCAAAAAACGTGGAGGTAGAAAGCGAAGGCACCAAAAAGAATGTGCAGAACTACAGCGAATAATTAACATCAGTCGCGGGCAACAAAAGAAGAAGTTGATAACCAAACTAAAAGATCTGCACAAAAATGGGTGGAACCCAGCAACAACAACAACGCAGAACCACCAAAAGGATCATTAGGAAATTTATAGTATGAACAGGGAAACCACCTTAGTAGACATCATAAATCCAAAAACTAGGGAAGAAGAAACAAGGAGAATGTTAGCACAAATAAGACAGCTATAACTAATAAAAATACAAAAAAAAAATTTTTTTTATTAAATTAAAAAACAAGAACTAATAATAAAAAGGAAAATTGTTTTTCTCATTCATTTTTTTTTTCAACCGTAAAATATTATTAACATAAAAATGACTTGGTGGAAAATTGCACTAAACGGCATATTAATAGGAATAGCAGGATACGAAGTAGGAAAAGGATCCTCAGGTGAAAACACCTACGAAACTAAAGTAATTAAATATCAACCACATCCTATCGTAGAAAACAAGGAAGAAGTTCCCGATAAGTGGTTGACCGCTTTTGCATGCGTAGCTACATGTTTAATTGTCGCAATGGTAATCTGATAAAAAATTACATTAAAAACAAATTGAGACAATTAAACAATGTACAACAACGCGTATAACTCTCTCAATAAAAAGAAACAACTTTCAAAAATGCCAAAAGTTTTAAACCAGAAATGAATCAATGGAAAGAAATCCATGACACATTAACTGACGAAAAAACTAAAGCTAGTAAATCATACAAATGTATAAATAAGAGTATTCCTATAACAACGGAAACTATAGTAAAACATTTGAACATAATCTTGGAAGCCCTTAATAACATTAGACAGGTGATCAATGTAGCAAATCGCATACTTACCACAGAACACCAAAAGGAAGCTTACCAATTTTTCATTGCAGTACGAGATAAACTTGTATCTTCATTAGCTAGACACAATATAGAAGTAACAATACCAACCACATTAGAAGAGAATCTCCAGGTTGATTTTAACTTACTTCTGTCAGAACGCGTCCGAAGCCGGACTCCATCACCCTCTTTAAGTCAAGGGGAAGACACCAAAAAAGTAAACATCCCAACCATAAACGTCACAATGGTACAAACAGTAGTCGAATT